>NW_022631200.1:1518338-1576572 GCF_010015895.1 Lontra canadensis | reverse complement strand
CCTCCTCCCTCAGACCCAGGAGTCTGCACCCCCCAGCTCCCTCCTCCATCAGACCCAGGAGTGTGGAACCCCCAGCTCCCTCCTCCCACAGACCCAGGAGTCCAGGCCCCCCAGCTCCCTCCTCCCACAGACCCAGGAGTCCAGGTTCCCAGTCCCCTCCTCCCTCAGACCCAGGAGTCCAGACCCCAGCCTCCTCCTCCCTCAGACCCAGGAGTCCAGGACCCAGCCCCCTCCTCCCTTGGAAACAGGTAGTGGGGCCCCCAGGGCACACAAACTCAAACCCAGGAGTCTGGGCTCCCTCACTTGGAGATTAACAGAAGGGGCACAGCAAAAGCCTGGGTCCCCAGGAAAAAGAGAAAGTCCTGGACGGTCTGCGGCAGGGTGTAAATAGACTCAGGGATGTGGGCCCAGATGGACGACTGCCCTCGGAATGGACCGCACAGCTTGGAAGGTGGGATCCTGAGGAGCGCAGAGACAGGCAGTGTTCAAGGATGGCGGCGATTCCGAATCCTGGATAAGGGTGGAGGGGGCGGGGGCAGGCGCCTCTCACACTTACAGGAAAAGGCTGTAAAGCACGGGCACGGCGGAGATGGCCAGACCCAGGAGAAGGACCAAGGGGAAAAAGAAATTCACTGTGGAAGCCCGAAAAGTGCGGGAGGCCGGGGAGCAGGTGGAGAAAAGGGTGAGCTGTCGCGAGGAGACACAGGACTGTGAGTCCTAGCCTGTCCTTTTTCGTCACCCAGGAGTCAGTCAGGAACCACAAGGCTCTAGTCCTTTGCTGCCATCAGAGCGGGAGTCTGGGTCCCCTCTTCCCTTGGACGGACAAGTTAAGACGCCCTAAACTCCTCCTCCCACATCTAGGAGTCTGTCCTCCAGACCCCTCCTCTAATAGTTGGGGATCTAGTAGTTGGGGACCGTTGCTTCCATCCTCCTCCGGGACCCAGGAATCCGCCACACTCCTCACCTTCTTCAAATAGAAAAGTAGCAGGAACTTGGCCGTGTTGAGCAGAGGTAGTAAAGGGCAGAAAAAACTCCCTACCCAGACCACCGTCTGCGCGTAGATGAGCCCGAGCACCTCGTCGGGCACCTGGAACTCCTGGGTTCCCACCACACGACCCAGCGTCCCGGGACAGAGGCCACAGAGCAGTCTGGGGGCGGGGCGGGGCCGAGTCAGAGGCCTGGTGGCCCGCACTGCCCCGCCTCCACCGTCCCGCCCACCAATCGGAAGTCAAGATATCGAATAGGCGTGGAGCTTTCAAAGTCCTGGAGTGGGTGTGTCCAGAGGTCGACCCCAGAGGGCTGGAGGTAGGGGCGGGGGCAGAGGGAAGTAACTAGGTAATGGAGGGGAGGGGTCTGCGGACATAGGGCGGAGAGACGGAGCAGAGGCGGGGCTGGTAAGGGGGATGGGGCACTGTGAGGGGCGGGGCTCGCACTTCCGAGGAAACTGGACGAGCAGCAGGACAGCCAGGCCAGTCAGCAGATCAAAGAGCAGGAGTTTGTACATCTCCTGCCCCAGCCGAGTCTCCCAGCACTGAGGAAGGAAGTCATGGGTCAAGAAGACCTCGGGACCCTGGCACCCGGAGGCGCAAGCATCCAGGTCTCCAAATCACAAGCGTGTGAGATCCTAACAATCCTTTCTCTGGGGCGGGGGCTCAATTTTTTTGTTTTTGTTTTTACCATCTGTACCCTTGTCCTCAGTGGGAGGGTGTTCTAGCACCTTAAACTCCTCCTTCCTCTCAAACCTGGAGTCTGGACCCTCAGAGACCCAGGATTCGAGGCCCCTCTCCTTCTCACCGGTAGTTCCTTGTAATTGTAGCCACAGGTTTTGCACTCTTCAGCCTCAGCCTTGCCCTGGCAAGTGATCTGATTCCAGAGAGAGAAGAGCAGAACTAGCAGGGAGGCCAGGCGGAGAAACACGGTCCTGGCAAGGGGAAGGGGAAAGGAATCAGCACTGACCAGTGCTCACCCGAAACCCGCTGCCCGCAAGAGTGTGGAACACACGGTTCTCCCCACTTCACAGATGAAGAAACCCAAGCTCTGTGAACAAGAATCAGGATTTGAATCCAGATCTCACTGGACCCAGAATTCTGGGGATTTCCGTGCCTTATGTACTAGAGCCAGTGTCCTTCAGGCCAGCCCTGCCATCATCCCCAGCACACCCCCAAAGGCTAGAACCTGAGCAGGATAAAAACAATCTGGCGGCTCCTGGTGTAGCCCTCCAGTGGGGCAATGAGCTTGAACACAGGTGGCAGCAAGAAGTTGACCCCAGAGATGAAGATGGATGGAAGGTAATCCACCCCTAGCTTGAGCAGTGGCATCTCCTGGACAAGGGACATCTCCTGGGAGAGAGGGACCAAGCAAAGAGACCCTAGGGTTCTGGTCCTTCAGAACCTTGCTGAATATCTTCCCCCAGCCTCTTCCTCCAGCATCCCAAAGTCCAAGGTCCAAACGTACACCCCATCCCTCTTCCTAAAATCCCAGGAATTATAGACTTCAGTCCCTTTTAACCTAGGAAATGTAAGTGCTGGAACCCCAGGACCCTTCTCCCCCAGGACCCTCCACACCTGCAGATCCACAGTGGCCCCTGTAGCCCAGTAGACTCCATAGAAGGCTGCTGCCAGGAGTGCAATCACCAGCAGATTGATCAGGATGCGCACAGACCACACCCGGGCTTGCTGGCCCAGGGTCCGCACTGCAGCCTGGCGCTGCACCACAGCTTCCTCCAGCTCCACCTGAGGCCAGGAAAGATGTCCATTTGGGCTCAATTCCCCCAGGCCCTACAGAGGCCTTCTGTCAACCTGAACCGATACAGCAACACCCCTCTAGGGAGTTCTACAATCCTTGTCCCAGTGCCTCCTTGGTCCTCTAGGGGACAATTTAGATCTCCCGGCCCCGCCCCTCCACAGCCCCCCTCCAGCACCCCACACCACAGGCCACGCCCCAGCACTCCACACCCCGCCCCCTCAAGGCCCCAGCCAGTATCCCTAAGCCCCGTCCCCTGAAGGCTGAGCTAGCGCTCCACATCCTGTCCTCCCACGCACCGCCCCCTGAGGCCACGCCCATCGCAGGCCCCGCCCCCTGAGGCCTGGACCTGTGCTCCGTATCCTGCCCCCCTGAGGCCCCGCCCAGCACGCATGCCCTGTACGGAATTCCAGTTCTATCAAGCTCCTTCTGACCATGCCTATCTCTTCGCCTGTATGGAGGAGCGTCCGGCCCCGCCCCTTCCCCCTCAACCGCACCCCCGCCGCCGCTCGCTTTTTCCTAGACCCTTTGTCATCATCAGGTATCCCTATTGCCGTCTTATGTCCCAAGGCCCGCCTCCTTAGAAGAAAGCTCCACCCGGCGTTTCTGAGCCCCACCCCCTCTCGGGGCCCCGCCCACGTTCTTGGCCCCGCCCCCTCTCCCTACCTACTTGCACACCCCATCCCTAAGCGCACCTGCAACTCGTAGAGGATGCTGCGCTGGCGCAGCCGCACGTGCGCATCCCCACAGAGGCCGAAGTCCCAGGCGGTGAACACCCGGTGGCTGAAGCTGGTCAGAGCCCCTGACTCGGCCAACAGCGTCTGTTTGAGTCCTGACACGGAGCTAAGGGAGGGGAGAGCCAGGAGACGGGGTGTGGAGGGTCAGCCCTTCGCAGGGGTGTGGGGGCACCCCTCTCATGGGACTCACAGGGAAATGAACCCGAGGACCTTGGGCGTTGGGTGAGCTGCCACCTAGCAGAGAAAGAGTCAGAGACCAAGAGAGAGAGAGATTCAGGGGCCGACTCGGGAAGACAGACACCCAGCGGATAGCGACAGAGCTCCAGAGAAAGGCGCACAGGGACCCAGACTGAGAAAAACAAAGACCTTGGGGAGAGACACATTTAGAAGGGAGACTGAGAGCCCAAAGGGGGTAGGATTCAGAGAAAGGGGGACAGTAAAACGAAGGCAAGAGGTCTAGAGAGAGGGGTCAGAGAAGTCTAGAGAAGGGGGTGGAGGAGGAAGGCCCAGAGAAAGGAGGGGAGATCTCCAAGGGGTGGGGCAAAGACCCAGGGAGGGGACAGAGAAGCAGAGAGAGGGGAAAACACGGAGAAAAATGGGCCAAGAGGCTCAACGCCCGGGTGCAAGCCCCCGGCCTCTCCCGAGTGGACAATTACAGATGCCTGATCCCTGGTCTTTGATTCCACCTGTGCCCTCTTGAATCTATTCTGTTTCTGCGCCAGTGGAACCTTCTTTTTATTCAGATTAGACGGTCCTGCCCTTTAAAACCTATTTCACAGCTTCTCCTTGTCCTTGAAAGTTAGGCTCCTTCATAGCACAGCCAGCCAGCACGCACCTGATCTTGACCCCACCTACTTCCTGAAACTCAAATCCTGTCCCTGCACCTTCTCCTCCTCCTGGCCTTTCATAGCTCAGAACACTCCAAACCTCTTCTCACCACAGGGCCTTTGCACGTGTAGTTCCTGCTGCCTGGAATGCCCAGGTCTTAGTTGCTCACCTGGCTGGTTCCTTCTCTTTCTGGTCTCCACCTACGGGTCACCTCTTCAGTCCTTCACTGACTGCTCCATTTAATGAGGGTCCGCACGCTTTCTCTACCCCAGGGGGTAGCAAACTACAGCATTAGATTTTGTAAATAAAGTTTTATTGGAACACAGCTGCGTTCACTCATATCCTCCCGTTGATTTTCTATATAGTACTGCTCCCGAACGGACATCACTGACTTGCTTTTTAACATAAAAGTTGCTTTCTATATCTCTCTCCGTTCATCTCTGCTCCTGGGCGGTGAGGTGTACCCAGGTAGGGGGACCTCCATCTGATGTCCCAGGCCTGGCATCAGGAGACACTCCACTTTTTCTAAGTCCTTGGTTTCCTTCTTGACCACAGTCCCGCCCCTGGAGGAACTCCCAGTCTTGCTCGAATGCTAGTGTGTCCCAGATCTGTGCCTCCAGTCCGGACCCGTCTTCAGAACCCATGTGTGCGACTGCCTACTCACCAGTCCCTTGGTTTGTCCAAAGGCCACTTCGGAATCAACCCGCCAAAGCCACACTCCCCGCCGACGAGGCTCTCTCTACAGCTCTCCCCTTCACGGCGGCCGCAACGCTGCCCTTCCAGGTGCGCAGGCTCAACACCGGTGGGTCCTCACTTCCCACCCTCTCCGTGCCCCACCTCCAAGCAGTAGGGAACCCTCTGGGTGCTACTCAGCATATATCCAGAGTCTCCCTTTTATACGAAGGACAGAACAGACAGAAGCGGTCCATGGTGTGAACAGAAAGGATGGGGTGGGGGGAATTCAGGGGGAAATGTGGCAACCTGAGGTCTTGAGGGGCCTTCTGGAGGCTGGTCAGGTATTATTTCTTGATATGGATGGTCACATACCAACCTCTGTTCTTGGGTTTCTGCATTTTTCTGGATATGTGAGATACTTTTTAAATGAAAAAAAAACATACACAGACAACTAATATTTGACAGGGAGCCCACACACTCAGTGGGAGGGGAGGACAGCCTTCAACAATGCTGAGGAAACTGGGCAGCCACACGCAGAAGAATGAAACTGCGCTTCCGCTTACACCACTCACAAAAAATAACTTGGGACGGATTAAACACCTCGACGTAAGACCTAAAGCTGAAAAAAGTCCTAGAAACAGAAATGAGGGAAGACCTCCTTGACCTCTGCCTTGGGGGCGATCTTTTGGACAGGACACCGAGAGCGCAAGCAACAAAAGCAGACAGGGGCAAGCGGGGCGACCCCACGCATCAGATCCGCTGTGCAGCAAGGGAAACAATGCACAGAGTGAATACGAATGCGCCTGGGGAATAGCAGAAAATCTTTGCCAGTCCTGACAGTGGGGTTAATAGAAAAAAACATTGAGAAAGAACACAGACAATATCCAACAGCAAAAAACAATTTTTCAAGGGGCCGAGAAACTGACTAGACATTTTTCTGCAAACATCTAGAAGGTCAACGGGTGCTTGAATAAGTGTTCATCATCACTGGTCAGCAGGGACGTGCCCATCAAACCCCAATGAGCGATCCCCTCCCACCTGTCGGGATGGCTCTCATCAAGAAGACAAGACATGTTGGTGAGGATGTGGAGAGCAGGGAACCCTCGTGCATTGCTGGGAACGTAAACTGGTGCGTCCCTGTGGAAAACAGTATGGAGGTCTCCCTCCCCCCAAAAAAATAATTAAAAATAGAGCTGCCGTATCGCCCAGCAATCCCACTTCTGGGTATGTATCCAAGGTTAATGAAAAGAGGATCTCAAAGAGACATCTGTACCCCCACATTCAAGATATGGGGGTAGCCAAGATACGGAAACGACCTGATGTGCCCTGTCTCCCAAAGCTGGCTAGAGATGGAGGCAATCATGTTACAATATATAAATGTATCAGTTCAACACTTTGTACGCCTTAAGCTAACACAATATTATTTCTGTCCATTGTATCTCAAGAAAGCTGGGAGGGGGGAGTAGAAATTCAATTTTTTTTTTTTTAAAGAAGAAAAATCCAAAATCAGCCACTGCCACCACCCTGCTCCAAGCCGCCACCGTCTCCTGCCTGGATTGCAATACCTTGTAATGATTCCACCTGCCACGGGCTTGTCCATCCCTTACCCCCTTCCCTCCCTTCTTCCCTTCTTGCTTCTCCTTCTCCCTCCCTCCCTCTCTCTTCCACAGAGCCAGAAAGGAAGAATCCTTTATAAAACCTAAATCATATCAGGGTGATCTTCTGCTCAAGGACCTGCAGGGAGTCCCATCTCCCTCCAAAAGCCTCCAAATCCTTTACAGACAGCAGGTGCATCTCCACTGGCTCCCCCCACCCCCTCTGCCCTGGGCCCACCGGCTGCCCAGGGTGCCCTCCAGCACACCACCCTGCTCCTGCTTGCTCTGGCTGTGCCCTCTGCCTGCGATGCTCTCTGCCCGGGTATTTACTTGACCGATCCCTCTCCCTCTCAACGGCTTTGTTTAGAGGTCTTGTCTCAATGAGGCGGCCCTGGGCACCTAATAAGACAGCAGCCCGCCTCACCTGCTGCGTCCAGAGCCCTGATCACCTGCTAACACGCCCCGTCACTGACTCATGTATGGATGGCTGCTTATCACCTGTCTCCAGCTCGTAGACTGTCAGCTCCCCTGAGGCAGGACTCAGTCAGGTTTGTTTCTTGTCCTGTTTTGCCCACTGTCTAGAACACTGGCCGGCACATAGTAGGGGCTCAAAACGTATTTCTTGTTGGAATGAACAAACCACCCCAGTTTGCTTCCCATAGAGCACTCGCCCCTCCAGAAAAGAGGTGGTCACTTTGCTCGGGTACTATCTTACCTTCCCCTCCTAACCCCTAAGCCCCAGGAAGGAGAAATAGCCCATCGTTGTCCCTGGTCTTTAGCATGTATGAAGCATTTTTAAGTGTGATTTCAAGTCCAACTGAGAGAAAGGGATCACAGAGCAAGACTCTGGATCCTTGGGGAGGGGGTCTTCTCCCAGCACTAGTCTCTCCCCAGCTCCCTGAGGTCCCGGGGGGCCGGTGTTACTGACCGATGGAGGATGAGCAGCAGGTCCAGGAGGCCAATGACAAAGACAGAGCACAGGTAGGTGACTGCCAGGTGTGGGCGGGGTGGGTAGAACCCATAGAAGAGAGGAGACCATTCTAGAAAACCCTGCAAAGGGAAAGTGCACCATGCAGTTGGGCGATCAGAACTGGGGGGCCCTGAGGCTCAGAGGGACTCTCCCAGGGACGCACCTCTCCTGAGAGCAGGTTGAAGAGATGGGTGGGGAAGGCGACCAGGCCTTGGGGATTGGGGTCGTAGAAGCCGCAGGGTGAGGAGGCGTTACGGCTTGGGGGACCCGGGGGAGTCCCTTCCAGCCAGGTGGGAAGCAACGTCATGCAGGCCTTAAGTATGGACGCCAGCAGGTTGAGAAGCAGCAGGAAACGCAGCAGGGAGAAGTAGGACTCCGTGCCTGCGCCAAACTGGCCTGCAGGGGGAGCCAGAGAGGCCTGGGGCTCCTTTCTGAGTCTGGAGTCTGGGGCCTCCTTCCTCAGACTGGGGCATCCAGGCCCCCAGACCCTCCTCCCTCAGACCCGGGAGTCCAGACCCCAGCCCCCTCCTCCTCCACACCCAGGAGTCCAGACCCCCAGCTCTTTCTCCTTCAGACCCAGAGTCCAGGAGCCCAGCCCCTCCTCCCTCAGACCTGGGAGTCCAGGACCCCAGCCCCTCCTCCCTCAGTCCCGGGAGTGGGACCCGCCCCAAGACACCAGCCTCAACCCCACTGCACCCCCGATTCTCTTCAGTGTCCACGCCCAGGGTTGCAAGGTATGCAGGCCCGCCTTCATCTTCTCCTTGGACCGCCGAAGCCACAGGGCCCACTGCTCGCCTCTCGAACCCGATCTCTGAGCCCCCTGGTCCTTGGCATGGCTCTGCCTGGTAGCGAAACAGATTCAAAGCAGAATAGGAAGGGCCCAGCAGCCCCAGCTGGATACCACCCAAACGGAGCAACAAGACAAGAGCGGGACCAGGAAGTCAACGGCAGCATATCGGTGACTGGGGATACTCCGGGCCAACAGGAAGAGGCACAGAAGCCCGGCAGGGTACTCAGACCGCAGGGATCCCCGAGCAGAGCTCCGGGCAAGCGCGCAGCCCGCCCTGTAGGGACGCACTCGCCGGTGGCAAGGCGCCACAGAAAAGCGAGAGCTCGTCCTAGAAGTCTGGGAGGGGACACCGTGGGGAGAAAGGGGGTGATACGGGGTACGTGGGGTGCCTCTGGGTCCCACGGAGGTGTCTCTTGCCCTCCGTGGAGTCTGCCTGGGAGCTCACCATGGGAACACTCTCAGTGTATACACAATGCCTCGTACACTTTTCTGTAGGCAAACGTCATAAAGGAAAAGTAAAAAGGGAAAGAAAAAAGGAAGGTGTGACCCTGTGATTTATAAATATATATCTGGTTTCTGTCCCTGGCCCTGGCAAACCCTTGGGATGCCCTAAGTGATGCGATAAATGGGTCTTTTGTAAAATAAGTGAGGTGTTTTTGGACCCCGACTTAGAGTGGGGGCTGGTTGCTAGGGGAACCTCTCCCGCAGCTGCAGGGAGAGAAGCAGGGCTGGGTGGTGCATCCCGTCACTAGTGGCCAAAGATTTCAGCAAGCATGGCTGTGTGACAAAACCACCCTAAACCCCCAGAACGATGGGGTTCGGAGAACAATTTCCAGACACACGACCCCATTCTCAGAAGGGCTTCGCACCTGCTTCTTAGGTTCTGCTGTTTCTGGGAACACATGGTACCCCACAGGTATCCCCCACTTGCCCGAAGTTCCAGTGCCTTCTTTGTTTTCAGGAAAGACACACAGGACTCTGCTCTATGCTGAGCAGGTTTATGAAAGGTTTGCTAGGACACTGTGTTTGGGATAGCGGGGGGCACCTGTCAGTGTTGACCTAGCCGCCAGCACGTTCATTGTCCCCCAGCCCAGCGAATCGTGCAGACCGGGGAGGGAAAGGATGAGTCCGGAGGCAGAGACCGACTTACTGTAGAGAAGGAAACACGAAGAGCAGATTTCAGGCCCAGGGAGAAAGAGCCTGAGCAGAGACCGAGACCGTGAACTCGGCCGAGGGAAGAGTCCCAGCGTCAGGGAGACTGGACTCCTTGGAGTCGGAGAAGCAGAGACATGGGCATGGGCGAAAGATGCCAAGAGAAGCAGGGAGAGTCGGACGACCCAGTGAGGAGACACAGTGCCAGCAAGCCCGAGGACAGCCCTCACCTGGCTGGGAGGTGGGACAGGAGACTCACCTGTGTGCCCGGCGGGCCTGCAGGGGCCAAGGCAGTTCCCGGGAGGGGAGGGGCTCCTCCAGCTCCTTTTGGGTGGCTTCTGCGATGGCCTGGATATTCCTGTCTCCATCTTCTTCCTCCTCCTCCGATGCCCCCCATGGCAGAACCCCAGGGCCTCGGTACCGAAGGGTAGCGGCACTGGGGAGCTCATTCAGCACAGAAGAGAGGGATGGGCCTGGGGCAGGACAGCAGGGGCTGGGAGGGCGCAGGAGTCCCAGCTTCCACTCCCTCCTCCCTCAGACCAATCGTCCAGAACCCCAGCACCTCCTCCCTCAGACCCTGGAGTCCAGGCCCCCAGCCCTTCCTTCCTCAGACCCGGGAGTCTGGGCCTCATGCCCCACAAGCACCCAAATGTGGGCCCTCTAGGCCCCTACTATCTCAGGACTGAGAAGCCCACTCTTCAGCTTCTTTTTAAAGCTTACTCAGTTTTTGAACTTGGCCCCCTCCTTTGAGACTGGAGTCTGCACCTCCAGAATCCTCCCCAGGACTCAGGAGCCCCATCCCCTGGTTCCCCTCTCCCTCAAAACTACCAGGAATCGAAATCCCTCCCCCTTTTGCCCTCTGGACCCTGGAGTTCCGGCCTCCCTTCTCTGCCTCCCTCAGGATTTCCACCAGCCCCTGGGGCTGGGTCCCCCGCCCCCCACTCCCGCACCTGCTCTGGCCCCCCGGGGTGCCGGCCACCCTCCAGAGGAGCCCCAGGCCTCCGGTTCCCACATCGGGCGGGCGCTCTTCCACGGCCTCAGGTGAAACTGCTTCCGTCTCCAGCGGACAGCCGGGCGGGGACTGCCCCAGGGAAGGCAGGGACTGGGGCAGGTGCGTACCTGGCCACCAGGTGGCTGGGGGCGGGGACCATCAGGACGGCTGTTCCGGAAGGTCCCCTGGGAACGGAAACCCCCTGACGCCGGTGTGTCTCCTGGGAGCGGAGCCCATCACCCTGCATCCGGGGGAGCCCCGCACCTATGACCACCCCCAGACACACATACGGTCTTTGTGAGACATTTTATTGGGGGGAGGTTCACACATTACGACCTTATTCTAGGCCAGAGAATGACAAGAGGGTGACAGGAGTGCAAGAACCATGTCCAAAGGCCGGCTCCTCGGTGCCTCAGTTTCCCCGTTATGAAATGAGAGGGTAATGTTCCCTTCCGGACCTGAAACACTGTTCCGTGAACGTGGGGCAAAGCCTGGGGAGAGAGGGTGGCTCTCCCAAAAGCTGCCCTGCAGCCGGCGCCCGGGAAAGGGGAATCCGTCCGGGAAACCCCGTGGCCCCGGGGGTCCCTGCTGGGGGCGCTGCGGAAAGGGCAGCGCGCTCTGGACGCCGCGGTCGGGACAAGGGGAGATTCTCCTCTGGACAACACCTTGACTTTCCAGGGGGTATGACAGCTTCCTGAGCCCTCAGGGCGGACGGCAGGGGAGCAGGGGGAGCCCCCCGCCCTGCTGCGTCGGAGGCGGGGGGGGGGCCCGAGCTGAGGAACGGGAATCCTCTCCAGGCCCCCAGCCAAATTCAGCGCTTTCTGGGAAAGGAGACAGCAGCCTGGTTCACGGAATTCCCAGCCAAAAGCTTGGTGGCCGGACTGACGCGCAAAGGGAGTGCGGTGGCGGCTGTCTACTGCCTACTCCTCCCGGAGCTTTTCCGGGGCAAGGCTGCCGGCCGGGGGCGCCGTCTTCCTCCGGCTGGGGCCGCCCCCGCCCAGAGCCAGCCCCAGCCCCAGCGCGACGGCGGCCAGGACGTGCACGCAGAAGTAGACGGAGGCCCAGTACCGGAGGGTGTCTCCCAGGGACAGCAGCACAAAGCCCATGCACATGTAGTCGTAGGCGCGCATCTTCAGGAACCAGTGCACCCAGTCCCAGGCCTTCTGGCCCCTGGGGCTCAGCCGCCCCCGCAGGGCTGACTCCAGCCTGCCCTCGGCAGCCAGGCACAGCGGGATGGTCAGGAAGCTTAGGTAGTAGCCAGGGTGGAGGCCGTGCCAGTAGGCGCTCAGCAGCATGGTCCAGGCGCTCCTGGGGGAGAGGTTGCAACTCAGGACCTGGGAGCCCAGCCCCAGCCCCTCCTCCCTCAGACCCAGGAGTCCAGACCCCAGCCCCCTCCTCCCTCAGACCCAGAAGTCACTACTCCCTAGAGCTTCAGGAACCCAGTTAATCCTTTCAGCACATCTTTCCTTAAGACCCATGAACCTGAGCCCCCAGCCACTTCCTTTTGGGGATCAGTGTAATTTCCAATTCAGGAAGACTCAGAAATCTCCAACCACGTTCCCCTCTTTTTATGGACTCAAACATGCTCTCCGTTGACGACCCACAAATTCAGGCTCTGGTCCCACTTCCATGGAAGACGGAGAAATAGGAGCAGGCTGTGCCACAGACTGTGATCTGGGCTGGGGAAGGGGGCTCTTCCTTGTCTGCGGGTCTATAAAAAAGGTGAGCTTTCTTCCTGTTGTGGTGATTTCCCTAGTGGGTTCCTCGCAGTGTGTAGCACAGCCTGGTTTATACTAATTCATGAACACAACTTTCTTTCTTTTCTACCTGTGGTGGAAAAGAGCCCTATGGGTTGGAGCATTTAGGTGAGGGTCCCCAACAGGGGGAAGCAGGGCAGTGGGTTGCACATGAATGGGCGCTGGGCACCTGGAACTCCACGCAGGCGCACCTGAGCTCTGGGCTTCGGTCCTACTCCCCCCCCCCCCCCCCCCCACCCCTGTCTGGCCGCTCCTCTGTGCAGTGACCGCTCTCCAAAGAACAACGCTCCCCCACCCCTTCCCCCTTTCCGGTCTCCCTCCAATGGCTCCAGCTGGCTTTCACTTCCGCCCTCCAAACTGCTGCTCAAGGTTCTGGAGACTTCCTCCTCCCATCCTGCTCAGCCCCCGCCTCCGTTGTACATCATCTGATACAAGAGATCCTCCCTCCGCCTCGCAACACTTGGTTCACTTGGCTCCCACTTTCATGACTGTCTTCCTAGCTCACTGGCTGTGACTTCGCTGGCTCCTCCTCGTCCCTAGTCCATACCAGGATTTCTCCATCTCCACAGTGTGGACATTTGGGGCCTGGATGGATGATTCTGTGCTACAGGCGGGCTGTCCTGTGCCTCCCAGGCTGGAGCAGCATCTCGGGCCTCTAACCCCTGGCTGCCAGCAGCCCCTCCCAGCAGTGCCACCCGGACTGTGGGATGACAGCTCCCAGCTGAAAACCTCTAATGCAAACACTGGGCATTGCCCCGATGCTCGGCCCCCGAGCCTTCGGTATCGCCACCACCTGAGGACACTGGAGTGACCGCTTCTTACCCCGACCTTCTCCTGCAGGTCTTCAGTGTCATCCATCTAATGCCCCATCCAGTAACCCTGGCTGAACGTGACTGTCACCCTGGGCTTGGTGACCCCAGACCCATTGGGCTCCCTCACCTGTCCCGCTCCTGCACCCACCTCCCGCCAGATCTCCCCACCCCTAGACGGGCCCTTCTGGGCCCTCAGTCCCCCACAGCCAGCACCTGGCAGGACGCTGCCTCCTCCTCCCCACACCCATAAGCCCGGCTCTGAGCGGAGTCTGGGGCGACGAGCAACCGCTTCCAGCGGAGACGTGTCAGCCGCGCCCCAGCAGCCTCATCTGCCGGCTCTGGGAAGACCGAGGGATGCCGTTGGGCTGGATCACCTTGCTGGGCCTCCATGTCCTCTCAAGTCCTGTGTCCTCAGGCTGCGAATAGCACAATGGCCACACTCGGCTCCCACCGGAGAAATACCAGATGAGTGACGAGAAAAAGCTAAGATGCGGTGACCACTCACCTAGAGGGCCCCACAGTGAGGACACGGCACACTTTACCGCGCTTCACCCTCACCGTGAACTATGTAGCTGGTAACAGCATTCCCCCATTCAAGAGTTGGAACAAACACAGGTCCACTAACTCAGTAAGCTTTCTCTGGAGCTGGCGGGGCCAGGATTCCAGAGTCTGGCCAGAGTCCACAGGGTTCAGTACGCTGCTTCTGTCGAAGGAGGCCGCCTTTACAGAGGTGGAAACTGAGGCCCAGGGAGGGGGAGCGGTCTAGCCCCAGAGCAACGCGAAGCCACGGCAGGGCACCAGCCTCAAGAAACTACAACTCCCATGATCCTCAGGGGCGGCGGCCTGCAGGGAAGCGGCGGGCATCCCCAGGCGCTGCCGGAAGCTGTAGTTCCGTGTTTTCCGGGGGGGGGGGGGCGGCCAGCTCACCTGAGGACGTAGGAGCGGGCGGGCGCGCTCTTGTAGATATACTGCGCCAGCCACCACTGCACCGTCATGTTCCAGTACCGCATGCCATCCCGCACCCGCACGCAGAAGTCCGTGCCGTAGCAGTCGATGTTGCGGATGGTCTCATAGTCGTACTCCAGCGAAGCTGCCTTCTCGGGACTGGGGGAGTGGAGGGTGAGGGTGGGGGACAGACATGCAGCTCAGCCAGGCCCCCTCCCGACGCTGGCTCCTGTCCCAGCCCCGGCCGCTCAGGAGGGGATCCTGGCCAGGGAAGAGCTCTGGCTGCCACGTGTGCTAGGGCAACAGGGGAGGGTAGCTCAGCGGGAGCCTTTTTGGGGAGGGAGGACGGGTGGGGGCGGGGGGGGGGCACAGTTCACCGACAGCGGGGCCCTCCTCCTCTTGGTAAGGGGGCTGCAGCAGCAACAAAGGCCTGGAGGGGCTATAGTTGCTAAGCTACGGGTCCTTAGCAACCTGGCCCTTCACGGCTCTAGATGCTAGGGAAAGGCCATTCCTCAGCAGCCAAGCTCACTACATTCCCAGGGGCCTCGAGGTGTGTCCCTTCTAAGTGGACCAGATGCTGTGATTGCTAGGGAAGGAGCATCCCTAACAAGGAGAGGCTTTGTGGTTGCTAGGGAGATGTTCTAGACCCACGTGACACCTGGCCGGTCTCTGTTGCTAGGGAAAGGGCATTCCTTAGCAACAAGGCCTGGGATGTTTAGAAACGCTTCCAGAAAGGGCCTTTCGTGGCTGTTGGTCCCTATGACTGTTGAAGAAGTGTCATCTCCAGCAATACAGTGGTTCCTGAGTCCCTGGTGCCAACAACCCCAGCAGTAGTGGACACCCCACCCCCCACTGGAACCGCTGGTGGCTTCTGATAATGGGACGGGAGCCATCTACTGAGAGCAGAGCCCAGCGTATTTAGAAGAGCCTTCAATTCCTGCTTGACTTTTTTCTGGGAGACACCGTCTCTGGTGACCAGAGGTCCCCCCATGGTTACTAGGGCAGTGGCTGAAATTTGTGTGGGGGTGCTGCTTCCCCCCTAATGGAATGGCTGTCCATGACAACTAGGGGATGGCCCAACCCGAGCAAGGAGGAATTCATAATTTACATCAATGGGCTGCTCCCCGTAGCCCTAGCCCCAGGCAGAAGGCCATCCCTGGTTGCCAAGAACAGTGGGGTGGTCCATTCCCTGTTGCTGGGAGCACCATTTCCCTAGCAACGTAGGTGCAACACTTCCTTAGCAACAAGATGCCCCTAATTACTGGCAGTGGGGTGGGAGGAGAGTGTAACATTGTTAACCAGGTCAATTCATCATTACCACGGTATGTCCTGGGCAATGGTAGGAAAGCAACCTGCGGTGGTTAGGGGTATCACCCCCCACCCCCGCTAGAGGGCAGCACGGTCAGGGATGCCATTTCCCTAGAAAGTGCAGGCTGCCAGGGCATCCCATAGTTGAGGGGAAGGGGAGCAGGGTTCTAGCAGCAAAGGGCAATCTGGGGGGTGGGGGTGGGGGTAAGCCAGTCCTGGGGCAGGAAGGGACAGGCCACAGTTGCTAGGGAACCGCCTCCCTAGCAAAGAGGGGCAGGCCAGGTGCTAGGGAACCACTGCCCTAGCAACAAAGAGTGGGCCCAGCCCAGCCCAAAGATGGTATCCCAAGTAACCAGAACAACGGAGTTACTGGGGTGACACTTCCATGGCGATAGAGGGGAGGCACATGGTCGCTGAGAAGCCACCTTCCTTCTCCTGACTACAGACAGCAGTCCACCATCCCAAGAGGGGACAAGCAGTAGCACAAGGGGCAGCGGGAGGTCCCGGGAGTGCTGCTCCCCAGGAGAGGGGCAGGTCTCTAGGCCAGGGGCAGGTGGGTTGTGGTGGCCAGGGGTGACACTGCACTGACAACAGGTGGTGACCCCGCCCCCCTGCTCCCCCGCTCTCCTCCCTGCTAGGGGCAGGGCCAGTTTGTGCTGATGGGGCCTGCCGGGTCTGGGGAGGCCTCCCTCCCGCTGCCTGACCTGCTGGGGGGTGGGCATTGGAGGGTGGGGCCGCCCCCGGCCCGGGCTTTGGCGGCCACGGGGTAGGCCCCGAAGCCAGCGGCAATGCAGCCGCACTCCGCGGCAATCCAGGCCACGTAGAAGCGCATGCGGAAGGCGAAGAAGACGGGGACCATGTAGAAGAGGCGGGCGGGCAGCGGGCGGGCGTAGAAGGCATCCTCGCGCACGGCCTCCAGCGGGAAGAGGTGCGAGGACAGCAGGAAGAGCAGCCCGAAGAGTGGGGCCGGCCAGGCGCGGCGCAGGAGGGGCCGCAGGCTGGGCACGGCCCCCGGGAAAGGCTGCTCCAGCCAGTCCAGGTACGTGCGGTAGCGGAAGAACGGGCCTGTGGCGGGAGGGAGGGAGGGGGCAGCTGGTCAGACGCTTGGGGTCTGGAGGCTGGGGGCCTGAGACTGGGGAGGAAGCAGAGACTGGTGAAGGGGCCAGAGACTGCGAACTGGATGGTGGGGAGAAGCAGAGACTTGTGGAGGGGGCAGCTGGTCAGAGACTCCTAGGGCTGGGAGGGGACCGCAGCTCAGGGTCTGGAAGCCCAGAGGGTGGGGGATGGGTATGAAACCTGGAACGAGGGGAGAGAGACTGAAAGGGACAAGAAGCCAGTGAGTTGGGAGGCTCCTGATCTTGGGGGTCCTGAGTTCCAGCCCCACGTTGGGTGCTGGGTGTGGAGGTGACTTAAAAATACAATCTTAGGGGTCCCTGGGTGGCTCAGGTCGTGGTCCCACGGTCCTGGGATTGAGCCCCGCAGCGGGCGCTCTGCTCGGCAGGGAGCCTGCTTCTCCCTCTCTCTGCCTGCCTCTCTGCTTACTTGTGATCTCTGTCAAATAAATAAATAAATAAAATCTTAAAAAAAAAAAAAATCTTAAGGGGCTCTGGGTGGCTCAGTCGTTGGGCGTCTGCCTTCAGCTCCGGGTCATGATCCCAGGGTCCTGGAATAGAGCCCCACATCGGGTTCCCTGCTCGGCGGGAAGCCTGCTTCTCCCTCTCCCACTCCCCCTGCTTGTGTTCCCTCTCTCACTGTCTCCCCGCCAAATAAATAAATAAAATCTTAAAAAAAAAAATACAATCTTAAAAGTGTGGTGTGTATACATAAAGGAATATTACTTGGCCAATAAAAAGAATGAAATCCAGCCATTCACAGTGACGTAGATGGAACTAGAGAGTACGATGCTCCGTGAGTAAGTCAGAGAAAGACAAACACTACAGGACATCACTCATATGCGGACTTTAGGAAACAGAACAGAGGAACCCAGAGGAAGGGGTGAAAAAGAGAGGGAAGCAAACCGTAAGAGACTCTTAATGATAGAGAACAAACTGAGGGCTAATGGGGGGACGTGGGCAGGGAATGGGCTGGATGGGGGATGGGCATTAAGGAGGGCATTTGTGAGGAGCACTGAATTCTCCAGAAACCAATACGACACTATATGTTAACTAACAAGAATTTAAATAAAACTTGGAAGGAGAGAGAAATTAAAAATATAAAATAAAATCTTAAGAGAAAGAAAGAAAGAAACCAGAAACGGAGAGTTCACGGGACTCAAAGAGAAAGAGGACAGCCAGATCGAGAGGAACAAAGACCTGGAGAAGGGATGCTATGGAGACAAGTCCCTCAGGAAGATGGGGATGGACAAGCCAGACCCCGAGGGTGGGGGTGGGAGGCAGCTGTGCGTGAGGGAGGGGGTGGAGCAGTGCTTCTGGGGAGGAAGAGGCTGATGGGGGAAGTCAGAGGCCTGCATGGGGGAGGCGCCCGGCCTTACAGACACTGAGGACTGGGAGCTCTGTTCAAAGGCCTAGGAAACCACCACAGGCTGCAAAGTGCTGGAATCCGGTTTCCCTTGCCCTCCCACCACCGCAAGCAGGGCAGGGACCACAGGGGGTCACTGATGGAGAGGAAACAGTTGTAGACCCGGCCAGGGGAGGGGGCAGTGGGATGGACAGAAGTGACAGCCTCCCAGGTCACACAAGGCCAGAGAGAGTAGGATCCCATTCGTAAATGATCAGAATGGGCAAGTCTACAGAGACAGGAGGCTGACCGGTGGTGTCCACGGACTGGGGGCAGATGCAGGCTGGAAGGATGATAGCGGCAGGGCCCGCGGTCCCCTTGTGGGGTGACACAACTGTCCTACAATGACGTGGCAGTGGCGGCTGGACCCCCAACTCCAATGAGCGAGCAAATGGCATGTCGTTTCAGTGGGTGAACATGTCCATTACAGCTCAATAGTCACAGCTGCCACTGAAAAGAGAACCTTCTGGAAGGTCAACACGAGTGAAAAACATTCCGAGGCACAAGTGGGAGCATAACGGGAAAAGTTGTTCCCCGGGTGGCAGAAAGAGCGCGGCTGTGTGGACCTTTCCGCTTCATCCCGTGTCCCCCCAAGAAGCCGGGAGCCATCACTGAGGCCGAGAACAGTCTGCGTCTGCTCTGGAGAGCAGTGGGAGAGGCTGAGCTAGACCCACGCCTCGACGCTTGCCCTCAGAGGAGCAGACACTGGAGCAGAGGCAGGGACACCAGACGGGCACCAAACCCGGGGAGCGGAGCAGAGACAGAGGGTGACGAGGGGCAGGGGACAGGCCTGGGGGCGCAGGCACACTCACCTGTCATGATTCCCACGTAGCAGTAGCTGTAGCTGAGCGTCTCCATCAGGGAGGGAACGTCGGGCAGGAGCCCCAGGCTGGGCCCCTTGCTGAAGCCAGAGGCCATTTCCTTCCTCTGGGCCAAGTGCAGGTCCTGCACTTCACTGGCCAGACTCACCAGCTGGGGGGAAGGGGCACGGGTGGGGGCCGGTCAGACAGACCCCGGGACTTCCTCACCGCCCCCTCCCGCAGCAGCAGAGGGATGCTGTGGCCCGCGTGCCCCTGGGAGCTGAGCGGGGAGCTGAGGTCCGTTCCCGTGGGCAGCGGGCGTCTGGAGTCCGGAGTGGCAGGGTAGCGGCTTCTCGCCAGCAGGTGTCCCCCACCCTCCCTCCTTGGCCTCTCCCCCTCTGTGCTCCCTTTTCTGGGTTCTTCTGCAGCCCATGCTTTGGTATCACCCATGCTCTCGGGATCTCCAAACTGTACTCCCAGACTGGGCTCCTCCCTCCAACCCCCAAACCCATCTCGGGGCCTCTGGCCATTGACAGTCCTAGGCCTCCGTGGTTCCTCAAACTTCACGCACCCAGAGGGGAACACGGGGTCACCCACTCCCCAGAGCAGGTCCTTTTCTGGCCTGGCTCCTCGGCAACCGCACCAGCAGCCAATTAACTGCTCGGGCCAGAAACCTTCCTTCCTCTCCAAATCTAACCCCGTGGGTCTCGGAGTCTGTCGCTTTTGGGTTGCTCCCCACCCCCATCCCTGGGGCTGAATGCGTGTGGCCTGCCCACCCCCCACACCGGCCTGCTCCCTTCCACAAGCTGCTCCGACATCCCGAAAGGCTCTCCCTCCAACTCTTGGCTAACCGACTCCTGCCTGTCCTCGCCTTCTTGCGGAGAAGGCAGGACACGGGCGAGACCTGGTTCGCGAGCCCAGCACGCGGCAGCTCCTGACTTTTCAGTCTCCGGTGGGACCGGGGGATCCGCTTTCACCCATCTTCCCTGGTGACTGACAGCCACACCCAGGCGTCCTGCTTTTGTACCCTTAGGTAAGTGCCTTCTCTCCCAAGCTGTTTCTCCTACTTCGCTAAATGGCTCGCTACCAACATGCAGTCCTCAAGAGCACGAGCACGTGGGGGAAGCACTCAGCCTCCGGGAAGCACACAGACGGCTATGCTAGGAGGGTGGGGGGCAGGGGGCGGGAATGTGCTTCTCTACCCCAGAGCATAGCTGGGAGGTGAGGGCCTGCCCCAGAGCACAAGAGAGGTGAAGTCCCACCCCTGGGGGTGTGTGGGAGATGAAAGCCCGCCTCCCTGGCTCCCCGGTGAGTGGGCGGGAGGGGGAGGTGAGGATGGGGAGATCCCCACGCACAAAGGGAGGGCCGGAGGGGAGTCTGACCTTCAGGGTGAGCAGCAGCTGGACGGCATTGGTGAAGGGCGTGGGAGTGGGCAGGCCCAGCAGGCTGAGAGCGCGGAAGAACAGGAGGTAGGAGAAGGTCCAGGCGAGGGCGAGGGCATGGCAGGAGCTGGGGCAAAGGCAGAAGGCCGGCCGTGCTGGGTACAGAGCCCTCTAGCTACAGATCCTCCCCCACCTCCCACAGAAAATGGGGGAGGGACCGTGGAAGAAAGGGCACAGCCACACAAACGCACCACGACAGAGAAGAGAATGAGGAGGGCTCAAGAGAGGCTTTCGGGTGAAAACCCTCCAGTCCTCCATTTTTTCTGCGGGAGGCAAGAAAAAGGAGGGAGAGAGACATGATAGAAACGCGAATGGTAGCAGGACCTGCACAAGTCCTCCTTTCTCCTGATTACATGAACTGGATCTCAGGGACCAGGTGAGACACACGGGGACGAGACCCAGAAGAGGCAGGAGAGGAAGAAAAACAGACGCAACCACACAGAGAATTCAGAGATAAACAAGAGACACCCAGAGACACAGGCAGAAAGGGAGACAGACCCAAAGAGGATAACAGGTTGCTTCCTCCTCCCCCTCCTCTCCCCCCTCCTGTTTCCCCCCTCCCCAAACCCTCCCCACCGAATCCTCACCAGGGCTGGGCCTGAATGAGGGCCCAGGTCCCAAGGATGGTGACCAGAGAATGCAATGTGTGGGGGCCACAGGTGAACAAGGTGAGCCCCAGGCCCACAGCTGCTGCCCCCCATCTCTTCAGCCCGGGGCCTGCAGAGAGAAGGGACAGCATAAGCCTGGAACCTTCCAGGGAGTCCCCTGCCTGCCCCCCCCCCCATTTTCCACTAGGGAGGGAACCTGACTCACCAGCTTTCTTAAAGAGGAAGCCGATGGGGATGGAGATAAGAAGAACCACTAGATAAGTCCACTCTTCAGGCGACATGGTCTGGGGAGGGGCAGAGATTCACTGTGAGAACCCAGGAGTCCGGGCCTTCACCCCTCCCCCTCGGAGGATTCAGGAATTCACACTCCCTAGTCCCCAGCTGTCGAGGATCATGGAGTCCCACCCTCAGCTCCTCTCCTCTGCGAAGAGGGGAATCCGGACCTCCAGAACCTTCCTCCTTTGAAGATAAAGAAATCCACCCCCAGCCCCGCTTTTCTGAGAACCCAAGCCACGAATTCTCTTCTCCTGGAATCCAGACCTCTCAGGCCCTCTGCGATCGCAGAAATCAAAGCTACTCCCCCCTCACTGAAGACCCAGAGATTCAGACATCGCCTTCTGAGAACCCAGCAACAATCCTTGTCCCGGGCCCTTCCCGTGGAGAGCCCAGGATTCCAGAGCTCCTAGTCTCCTCCTCCTCCGAGGATCCAGGGACCCGGCGGGCCTCCCTCTGCGGGAACCCAGGCTCCGGCCTCCACCTGCTCCGGAGCTGCAGAAGCTTCTCCCACCCAAAGCCCGGAGGTCGCCCCCTCCAGCTCCTCCCCAGCTCCCCCCCAGCTCAGGTCAGACCTCCCCCGCAGAGCCACAGGCGGTTACGCCACTCCCCGCTCGGCCGCGCTCTCGGTGCCACGCCCGCCCCGGTCGGCCAGCGGGTCCGCAGCCACCCCCCAACCCGGCCCCCGAAGCGGCCCCGCCCCGGCTCACCTGGGCCCGGCTCCGCGCCGCCCGCCGGGCGAGAGGCGGCCGAGCAGTACCTGCTCACGGGCGCCCCGGCTCCGGCCACGCCTCCCCCGTCCAGCGCGCGCCGCTCCGTCGCGGTCCCGCCCGGGCCGGGTGCGCGGCTCCGTCAGGCTGCGGGCCAGGTAGGGAAGCGGCGGGCTCCGAGCGCAGGAGAGGACCACTCCGCCGCAGCACCTGGACCGCACAGCAACCGAGCCGGGAGCACGTAAAGAGGCGGAGCCTCGGGCTTGCCAGAAGGAGGGGCCCGAAGCTTCGGGAGGAGGCGGGGCTTCCGCTTCGGGTTCCTTTGGCCACAATCGGCGGCAGTTTGGAGGCGGGGCCACGAGTTTCGGTCCCTGTTCGGATGTAGGCGGGGCCAAGAGCTTCGGCCGGAAGTGGGCGGAGTCACAGGCCCTGTTTGACTCAGATTAAGAGATAGGCGCAGTCCGGGGTAGAGGGTAAGAAGGAGGCGGGGCCACAGGCTTAAGCAACACGAAGGGAGGCGGTGATCTGGATCGTTCCAAGGGGGCGGGGTTAACAGCAGTCCAACCTGAGGGGGCGGGACGCCAGCTGACGTGTACGCTACTAGGGCGGGACCAAGGTAATTAACCTCACTTTTTCTAGAGGCGGAGCCCAAGCGGCTGGGGGAGGTTCGCTTCGCGAGGGCGGGACCAAGGTGTGCCACTCCACGGGAAGGCGGGGCTACGGCGCCACTGGGGGCGGATCCCAGGCTTCCCGCTTCGCTGAGGTGGCGGCGTGACGAAATTGACGCAGGGGGTCGGGATGGGGAGGGGTGGAGGAAGCGGCGCGTGGCGCGCTACGTAGGGGGTGGCTCCGCCGGGAGTGAGAGCTGGTGTTTACGAGGTGACTGGTTCTGTGGGAGGACGGTGCGGCATTCTGAGGGGAACGCTCGCGAAGGGGGTGAGCCCGCCCGAGCGGGGAACGGACAGCGGGTGTTCAGTGGGAGGAGCCTCCGGCTGTGGGGTTCGCTCAGTGGGGCGGGTACTCCCCTACCGGGAGCGCTTGCGGCCGGAGGAGGCGGGGCCTGGCTGCGCGGTTGACGGGAGCCGAGGGCGCCCGAACCCCGAGCCATCGGCCTTCGGGAGGGGGCGGGGCTGCGAGTTCGGCCGAGCCGAGAGGTCCGGGCGGGGGCGGGGCTTCCACGGTGGGCTTCAGACTCCGCGTGAGGAGGTTCTGAGGCCACGCCTCGGTGGTGTGGAAAGGGGAGGGGCCCAGTTCCGAGACACTCGAGGGGGCGTAGCCCCGCACTAAGGGAGGCTTCTCTCCGAGCTGAGAAGGCGTGATGGCCGGAACGCTGACCTCAGGGTCCGGGGGGCCCAGCGGCGCCCTAGCGACTTGGAGCCCAGGGGGCGGGGCCCGGCCTGGAGAATGGGCAGGTGGCGAACGTGGCCGGGGCGAGGCTCCACCCTCCAGGATTAGGGGCGGGGCCTCGCTGAGACCCTCCACCCCCACCCCACCCCAGGCGGTGGGAGCGCTGTGACGGTGACCTCTGTGCTCCCCCGGCTTCCGCAGGAGGATGCTGGTGGTGGAGGTCGCGAACGGCCGCTCCCTGGTATGGGGGGCCGAGGCGGTGCAGGCACTGCGGGAGCGTCTGGGAGTGGGGGGCCGCACGGTGGGCGCCCTGCCCCGCGGGCCCCGCCAGAACTCGCGCCTGGGCCTCCCGCTGCTGCTGATGCCCGAAGAGGCGCGGCTTCTGGCCGAGATCGGCGCCGTGACCCTGGTCAGCGCCCCGCGCCCGGATCCGCGCCAACACGGCCTGGTAAGGAGCGGGCCAGGGACGCGAACGCCTTGGACCTGCGGAAGTAGACTCGGGGTCCCTGCGGTGGGAGGGCTTCTGGGCGCCCTGCATTCTGGAATAGTGTGCATGCAGGACACTAGGATCCCCGGGTTCGGGCTTTGGGGTTGGGAGGAGTCAGGGAGTCGGGGTTCCTGGCTTCCTAAGGCGGGGCAGACTTGGATCCTGGCATTCCCGCCGGCTTACTTCTCAGGCTCTGGCATCCTTCAAACGCCAGCAAGAGCAGGGCTTCCAGGAGCAAAGCGCCCTGGCAGCTGAGGCCCGCGAGACTCGTCGTCAGGAGCTCCTAGAGAAGATTGCGGAGGGCCAGGCTGCGAAGAAGCAGAAGCTGGAACAGGAGTCAGGGGTCAGCGAGAGCCAGGGGGCCGGTGCGAACCCGGCTGCTGCGGAGAGTGAGGCCAGCGCTAGCCAGGCTCCTGTGGAGCCCGAGGAAGCAGGTGAGGGTGGGAGTGGAGTCCAGGGGCCAGCGGAAGGAGGTGGGAGATCTTTGGGGAATCTTGGGCGGGAATCTCGGACCTGGGTCTCTCTGGGGGATGGGAAAACCCTGTCCTTGGATTCACCACTCTCTCCTGCATTCACCGCCCCCAGGTTCCTCTTCTCCCCAGCCAGGGCCTTCAAATGAGGTGGCCCCCTTGCCCAGGTCTGCCCTGCTGGTCCAGCTGGCCACTGCTAGGCCTCGGCCCATCAAGGCGAGGCCCCTGGATTGGCGTGTCCAGTCCAAAGACTGGCCTCATGCTGGCCGTCCTGCCCATGAGCTCCGCTACAGCATCTACAGAGACCTGTGGGAGCGAGGCTTCTTCCTCAGTGCTGCTGGCAAGTTCGGGGGTGACTTCCTGGTCTATCCTGGTGAGTTTTGTTGGGACCTCCTATTGCTGCCCCTTTTTTGACAAGCCCCCGACCCTCTGCATTTTTCTTTTTTGTCTTTTCTCAGCCTCTGAAACCCATAGAAGGACAGGAACACTTGGGAACCCAAGCCCATTTGGAGGGCGATTTAGCAAATCTGATTAAGCACTTTCTTTGATCCAGAGGTTTCACTTAGAGACATCTAGCTATGTGCACAAAACATACAGGAAATCCTCGTTGCGGGATTCTTTACAGTAGTGAAATATTAGCGAGCACCCAGAGTGATTGTTAATAGGTTAGTGGTTACCTACTGGTGTTAGTTGTCAAAGATTAGTGTAGGTCCACGTACATTTATGAAAACATGACCAAAGGGGGAAGGAAAAAAAAAGAACCACGTGTCGAAAACAGGTAGGGTAAAAAGTGAATTGTGTTTTATGTTGTCATGGAGTTATATACACATTATTTAAATAGCCTTAAAAATCATGGCTTGTGGGGCCCCTGGCGGGCTCAGTTGGGGGAGTATGCTACTCTTGATCTCAGGGTTGTAGGTTCAAGCCCCACGCTGGGTGTAGAGATTACTTAAAACTATATGGCTCGAGTGAAAGAACATGAGAAGAACTTAAAATGGATAACTGACTAGAAAGCAAGTAGCAAATGGAAAAAGGCCTGAAAGGACGTACTTCAGGCCAAGTACAGCGGTTACCTCTGGGAGGGAATTTGCATCAGGTGTAGGTAAAGGAGATTTTCAGTGTACCAGGTAATTTTTGAATTTGTAGTATGAGTGCCTTTACTGTCAACTAAAAGGCTAAAAGAGTAAGTCTACAGGAAATCGCCTTTTTTGTTCCTCCTGAGAACATAGGCGGATAGAAGCACCAGGTAAGTAGTCAGATCTTAGCTGTTGGCTGGAGACCGAAGGAGTGTCCTGTGGATGAGCCACGAGCCTTCGTGTCTTCTCAAACCAAGCACCCAACTGAGGGACTGACTCAGGAGCTGAGAACAGTTCACGCCCCGTGCTCTGCAGATGACCACGTGGTCATACCTTGCTACTGTTTTTCTGTATGTGAAAGACTATTTTGGTTTTGAAAATGGACGTTGGACTCACGAAACATATGGATACTAATATCTAGTTCTTTTCTAAGCTTTCAGGTCAATTTACAAATCTTTTTTTCCAGTCTAGCAGATTTTAAGGGGACTGTTAGTCCGCGTTTGATCCCACTTGTGGAAGGAGTTACATAATTTTCAATGTTATAAGCTGCATTTAAAATTTTTTTTTGAAGATTTTATTTGTTTATTGGATAGAGCGCACAAGCAGGGGGAGTGGCAGGCAGAGGGAAAGGGAGAACCAGGCTCCCCACTGAGCAGGGAGCCCAATATGGGACTCGATCCCAGGACCCTGAGATTGTGACCTGAGGCAAAGGCAGACGCTTAGCGGACTGAGCCACCCAGACACCCTTGCCTTTTAAATTTTAATATGTTTATTTTCCTTTTTAAGTTGTATGGTGTCCTCGTTATGGAACTTGTCAAAAACTCAGATCTAATAAGTTGTAAATGGGGTGAGTTTTAAGTTTATGTGTTCTAATTCTGTCAATAGGCTTACTAAAACATTCCAGTTAAAACAAGGTTAAATCCACCAGTAACTCAATCACACATCTGAAACTGAACTGCACGGCTGACCTGTTAGTTCTAATGGGTCAATATTTCTAAAACAATACATACTCAGTAAATGTGATGTACGTAGAATCCTTGCCCCCTGAAGATGAAAATATTCAAGGACTGAGGCTCTCGCCTGTCTCTAACAGTAAAGGTGTCCAAACTTAAAAGGCACTAAGCCTCCCGGAACCGTTCTGGGAACCTTCTCACGTGTTCTGTGCTTCCTCTGGAGCGGGCAGAGCTGTCCCAGCGATGCCCGGCTCCTGGCTCCTGGCTGGACACCCAGCGGACGGTCCTCTCAGATGGGACGACTCACCGCCCTGCCCTTGTCGATGTTCACTCCTGGCACTTACCAACCTCTGACTGGGGCCTGACTCCGGCTCCTGCTCTGCTTGGACGGATTTACCTAATCGGGGGGCAGACCGCCACCCAGGTTTTAAAGGGAAAGCTACTGGGAGGCAGCCCCGGCCGTTTGTTCCATATGGCCTGTGGCTCAGGCGGCGCTAGTGGCAGAGGCGAGCCCTTGTGATGTGGCCGACAAACCTGCAAGTATTTACTGTCGGGCCCTTGTCTGGACCATCTTCATCGCCCATCTGTTCATTACTCCGTCACACTGTGAATTCTTCCTGTGGTCGGTTAGAGTCACTTCTCCTTGGACCTGACATCCTGTGCACTCCTCGTGGCTTTGACGGACTTCGTGGTCCTGGTGCTTATGTCACGACAATGATCTATTCAGTTAACTGTTTTGTCTCGTTTTTTTAAGCGCGATCACGCTGTATGTGTATGACGGCTTGCCCCGAGTGTATCCTGGACCTCCCCACCCGGATACATTCTTGTCATTTTAACAGCTGGTCTTGTGGCGAGACCATGAACTTAGCAAGTCCGTGGTTTGGTTGTCTCCCTTTCTTAGCGGTTGTAAATGGTAACAGGGTGAACATCTTCATAGGTATATCTTAGTACTGTTATCCTTATAAGTAAAAAATTCCAAGAAGTGGAATTGCTGGGTCCAAGAATACCTATTTTGAAATATTCATAGTGATTACTAAGCTGATTCCTGTCTCCTACCTGTGCACGTTCCAGTGTCTTCCAGCGCTCTGCCACTGGGACCTTCTGTGTGTCTGTCTTTCACCCAGGTGACCCACTTCGTTTCCACGCCCACTACATTGCTCAGTGCTGGGCTCCGGGGGACCCCATTCCACTGCAGGACCTGGTTTCTGCTGGCCGCCTGGGAACCAGCGTCAGAAAGACGCTGCTGCTCTGTTCTCCTCAGCCTGATGGTAAGGTGGTCTACACGTCCCTGCAGTGGGCCAGCCTGCAGTGAGTGACTCCAGAGACCCGTGGGGATGTGGCTGCATCTGTGGACAGAGCCTTTCCAGATGGTCCCAAGCTCATCTCTGCAGAGGGGAGGCTGCGAACCCTCCTGCCTCTCTCTACAGTTAGGTTTTGACTCCAGATCTAGAAACACTACATCCTTCTTATTTCCCTCCCTGTTTCAAAGCACTTACTGGTTGTGATGTTTTGTAGTTCCTGTTTCCACAGTGTGAGCTTCTTGAGGGTAAAGACTGGGTTTGTTTCATCTCCAGTTTCTACAGGGCTTAGGTCTCAAGAGGGCTCAGTAAACTTGTTGAATAAACATGGAGTCTGTGATTTGAATCCGGGTGACAGTCCTGGGAAGTGTGGCTGTTTGCATTTGCTTATACGGATGAGGGAAAGGCCTGGAGGAGGTCACGCCTCTAGGAGGTAGCCCGCTGGGCTGGGAGTTAAAACCTGGTCTTTCTGAGTCCAAGGTCTGCGCTCTTCCCCCCACACTAAACTTCCTTTTGAGAAGATCTTCACGAAGCGTTTCAGGTGCACACAAATGCATAAATCAAAGTAACACATGAAGAGAAGAAGGACATGAGTGTTGCACTTTCCGGACAGGTTCGGGTTGGGGAGGGGAAGGTCAGGAAGGACTCGTGGGGCTGGTGGAATGCGGGTGGGGTTCTTTTTCTTGGCCTGGGTGGTGTTTATTCAGGTGTGTAGAATTCTATTTTACACCAT
This sequence comes from Lontra canadensis, assembly GCF_010015895.1. Lineage (NCBI taxonomy): Eukaryota > Metazoa > Chordata > Mammalia > Carnivora > Mustelidae > Lontra > Lontra canadensis. Next base: position 1,548,556 of record NW_022631200.1, on the reverse strand, counting down.
ACATTTATGATCCGGGTCTTTTTTTCTACATATATTCTATTAAAAGCTGAAACACGTATGAATAAAGTACACATTGTGAGATGGTTCCTATAGCTGCCTTTCTGCTTAAGAAACTACTTGAACGTTATCAGAACCCACTTCCAGTATTTACGTGTCTATTTTTAAAATGTGTACTTTCGTCCCATGGATTTCGTTACTGAAACACTGTCACATGGTCATGATTCTGGGGCTGAAAGCATCTCTCTCTAGTTTCCCAATTTCTGTGGTGCCTGTTCTTTCTTTCTTTCCTACCCTTTTCAGTAAACAGATTTGCCCGAACCTCAATTTCCTGTAAGCTTAGATTAATTTATAATAGGACACCAACCCCTGCCCAGTTAACACTGTTCTTTGGGCCTCTTTGGTAACTGGTTTGTAAATATGTTCTCCAGGCTCTCTCTTCTTTGCAACAGAGTTCTTAACTGACTCAGTACTCAGTATCTCTCTCTTGAGTCTTCCCTTAAAAAATTCCTCATTACAAAACTTGTGGATGGGGGGTTCCTGGGTGGCTCAGTCGGTTAAGTGTCTGCCTTTGGCTCAGGTCATGGTCTTGGGGTCCTGGAATGAAGCCCCACATCGGGCTCCCTGCTCAACAGAGATTAGGCGTCTCCCTCTCACTCTCCCTCTATGCTCTCTCCCTCTCTTGCTCTCTCTCAAAAAAAATTTTAAAAAAAAAAGTTGTGGGTGCCTGGAGGGCTCAGTCAGTGGAGCATGTGACTCTTGATCTCAGGGTCATAAGTTTGAATCCCATGTTGGGTCTAGAGCTTACTTTAAAAAAAACCCAAAAACCTCAAAAGGACATCCACACGCACACAAAAAAAGGGCACCTGGGTGGCTCAGTCGGTTAAGCATCTGCCTTCAGCTCAGGTCATGATCCCAGGGTCCTGGAATTGAGCCCTGCATTGGAGCAGGGATCCTGCTTCTCCCTCTCCCTTTGCCCCTCCCCTGCTCATGAGCTCTCTCTCTCTCCTTCTCAAATAAGTAAAATCTTTATTAAAAAAAAAACCCAGATACAGACTTTACACTCTTTACAAAAATTAACTCAAAATGCATCATAGGTCTCAGTATAAAATGCAGGGCTATTCAACTCATGGGAGATGATAGGAAACCTAGCAGACCGTGGGCGTGGCGGTGACACTTCAGACACACTGGGCCAATGAGGGGATTGATAAGCTGGACTTCATTAAAATGAAACACAGAACATATGCAAAAGACAGAACTGATAAAGGACTGCTGTCCAAAAAATACATATCCTTCTTAAAACTCAACAACAGGAAACAGCCCGACCAGGGGCACTTGAATGGCTCAGCGGGTTAAGCACCCAACTTTTTAATTTTTTTTTTTTTTTTTTTGTAAGTAGGCTCCATGCCTGGAGCCCAACTCACAACCCTGAGATCAAGACCTGAGCTGAAATCAAGAGTGAGAAGCCCAACTGTCTCAGCCACCCAGGTGCCCCCTAGGCATCTGATTCTTGATCTCAGCTCACCTCTTGATCTCAAGGTCATGAGTTCAAGCCCCACATTGGGCTCCTACTTAAGAACAAAACAAGAACCTAACCTCCCAACCCCCAGAATAGGCCTAAAACCTTAACAGACACCTCACGGAAGGAGTTCTACTGACGGCACGTGAGCGCGTGAAAAGTTGCTCCATATCCTGTGCCATCTGAGACATGCAAAGGGAAGCAACAATGAGATACAACTATATACCTATCAGAGTGGCCAAAATCCAGAACGCTGACACCACCAAATGCTGGGGAGCTGTGGAGCAACAGGGGCCCTCGTTCTTTGCTGGTGGGAACACAGAACGATACAGCCACTTAGGAAGACAGTCTGGAGATTTTTTTTGTATAGTTTTGTCCAATTTATTTATTTTTTTAAAGATTTTATTTATTTATTTGACGGAGATCACAAGCAGGCAGAGAGGCAGGCAGAGAGAGAGGGGGAAGCAGGCTCCCCGCCTAGCTGAGAGCCCGATGCGGGGCTTGATCCCCAGGATCCTGGAATCATGACCCGAGCTGAAGGCAGAGGCTTTAACCCACTGAGCCACCCAGGCGCCCCAGTCTGGAGATTTCTTATAAAACAGAATATACTCTCAGCTGTGCAGTTGGTGCGACTGTCTCCAGCAAGGCCGTTCCTTGGTATTGATCTAAAGGAACTGAATATGTGGGACCCCACAAAACCCTGCGCATGGATGTTTGCAACAGCACCGCTCATCATGGCCAGAACCTGCGCACAACCAAGATGTCCGTCGTAGATGGTGGACTAAGCCAGCGGGCCCGTCCAGACAACGGGGTGTCCTTCAGTCCTAAAGAGCCAGAATATCAAGCCACGAGAAGACATGGAGGACCCTCAAACGGACGTTACGACGCGAAAGCAGACCAACTGAAAAGGCTGCATGCTGTATGATTCCAACTGTGGGACGTTCTGGAAAAGGCACAACTGGAGACGGTAAAACGATGAACGGTTGCTGGAGGTTGGAGGGGTGGGACGAACAGGAGGGGCACAGATTTGGAGGCCAGTGAAGCTCTGTGTGAGGCCATAGTGGTGGATACAGGCCACTGGACAACTGTCCGAACCCACAGCGTGCACATCACCACGAGGGGCCGCTACGCAAGCTGTGCACTCTGCTGATGACCATTGATGGAGGCTCATCAGCGGTGACAAATGCAGCCTCTGGTGGGGGATGTCAATAGTGGGGAGACCGGGCATGAGTGGGGTTTGGGTGCAAGGGAAATCTCTGTGTCTTCCTCTCAATTTTGCCATGAACCTAAATTTGTCTAAAAAAACCCCTATGGGGGCGCCTGCATGGCTCAGTGGGTTAAAGCCTCTGCCTTTGGCTCAGGTCATGATCTCAGGGTCCTGGGATTGAGCCCCGCATCGGGCTCTCTGCTCAGTGGGGAGCCTGCTTCCCCCTCTCTCTCTGCCTACTTGTGATCTCTGTCAAATAAATAAATAAAAATCTAAAAAAAAAAACCACAAAAAAAAAAAACCAAAACAAAAACCTCTATGCGTGCCACCTTCCAAACGCTGCAGACCCATATCTGACCACTCCACCTTCATGGCCAACATGTGGGCAGAAGCAACATTATTCACAGGGAGGATTGCGGTAGCTTCCGGGCTCCTCACCTCCTCGGATTCCATCGTTGGCCCCGTATCCTCTGTTTTCAACAGAATGACTGGCGTCCTGTCCCAATGACCCATCATGTGGGTCAGACAATGTCCCTCTTCTTCAGAACTCTCCAGCAGTTTCCCATCTCAAAGTAAAAGCAAAGGGCCCATGTTGTCTGTTCCCCGACCCCATCTGCATCTCTTATCCATGCTTATGCTGCCCCTATCGCTCTACCTGGAAGGCTCTTCCCCTAGTGGCCGCATGGTCTCGTCCCCCACTGCCCGCTGGTTTCCTGCAATGTCACCTCCTCAGGCCTTCCGTGGTAACCCTACCTTAAAATTTAACAGCCTTCCTGGATGCCCCTTCTCTCTCGGTTTATTTGCCTTACGGTTTATCACTAGTGTGATTTATAATGAGAAATTTGCATTGGGCCTTCATCCCCATTCCTGGCTCAGACCTCCTAACAGGCTTGCAATTTCCTAAGAGCAATAAAGGAGTCGATATTTCTAACAAAGCCCTTTCAACCACCCCTGGGTTTATATTAATGAGATGACCCCCAGGGAGGGGAGAGGAGCTGAAGGTTGGGTCACTCATGAATTGCCAGCGATGCAATTGTGGATGTAATAAAGCCGCCATACAAAGCCCCAAGAATGGGATTTGAGAGCTTCTGGGTGGATGAGTATGTGGAGAATTGGAGGAGGGGTTTGTGAGAAACTTCCGTCTGGAGATGATGCATGTAGTTAGTTTTTCGTATATTCAACAATTTAGTGACTATCGACTACAGCTGAACCTGACGCAGATAAGTAGAACAGGTGAGGCCCTGCCCTCCTATAACTTTTCATCTGGGAGCTAATCTACAAACAAGAGAACAGAAATGAACTGGGTAGCTGGGAAGACCTCACAGTACCCGGTGATAGTAATAGGATAACGTGGGCACGGCCCCATTTCACAGAGGAGGACGCAGGCGCAGAGAATGGTGGAGAAACTTGTCCAAGGGATTTGGGTGAGCAAGCGGCTGCAGGTTTCAACCCAGGCATCTGGCTAGAGTGGGGCTGCCTCTGAGGAGGGGACGCTGCCCTCTATGAGCACAGAGCACCGAGCAGTGCTGAAGAGGGCAGCTATGGGGCCAGGCTGTCCCAGCTCCAACCCTGGCCTGACCTTCTTTGTTAAGAGACTGCACGGGCAAACGGACGATGGCCACACCAGCTACGAAGATAGGATTCTGACCCACAGCCTGCAGCAACATGCCCAGGAGGCCAGCCTGCCACCTCTAGTAGCAGGGCGGGAAGCCACACGATACCCTTGTAACAATCGGTCCAAACTGGCCAGGACTTGACTGATAGCAGATGGCTTCCCTAATTTTTGTCCCTGGCTCTAATTTAAGACCAGCAAGAGAAAGCCAAGTATGCTCCCCTAACCCATAACGCAGGACAACGCCTTCTAGGGAGGCTGCCTCCACTCCCCGGGGCACATCGGCTCTGGTCAAGGCTTGAGGGCAACTTTCCAAGGTTTCCACTGTAGGCTTGCCCCCTCCTTCGCCCGTCTGTGACTTCCTGCCTAATAGCCTCCTTTCAAAAAAAAAAAAAAAAAATTCCATTTATTTATTTATTTTTAAAGATTGTAATTTATTTTAGCAAGAGAGACAGGTACAGAGAGAGCACAAATGGGAGGAGGGAGAGGGACAAACGGACTCCCCCTGAGCACGGAACCCCATGACGGGCTCCGTTCCGTGATACGGAGGATCATGACCTGAGCTGAAATCAAGAGTAGGCCACTTACCCAACTGAGTCACGCAGGTGCCCCGTCACGTCCGTTCTCGCTAATTCCCACATTGTGTAATCTGGGGCAAGCTCTGTAGCCACTTTTTGGGGCCTCAGTCTCTGCCTCTGCAAAACAGTCCTGATCATAGTGTTAGTGGTCTTTGGGTGTCTATCGTGGTGCTATCGTGGGGTCGGGCAGCTTCTCTGAGGGGCTCCTGGTGCCCGTTTTGAGGACTAGGTAAGTTACTATATGCAAAATTCTTAGCCTCGCACATTTAAGGTGCTCATTAAACACGATCTAACACTGATCAGTGAAGCCGTTGGCGTGAATGGCGTTTCTCTAGACAGGAAGGGGCTGGAGGGAATACAGGCTCAACTCTCCTCAGGGCGCTCCCCAGATAACTGCGTGCTTTACAGGTTGAAGGTTTCTGCAACCCTGACTCCAGCAAATATACTGGTGCCATTTTCCCAACAGCTTTTGCTCACTTCGTGTCTCTGGGTCACATCTGGGTAATTATCCCAATATTTCAAGCTTTATCATCATTATTGTGAGTGTGTGTGTGATGGTGACCTGTGATCAGTGAGCTTGGATGTCACTATCATCATTATTTGGGGGCACCACAAACCACGCCCACATAAGACAATGAATGTGGGTTCTCGCCGCCCCATCAGCCTACCGTTCCCTGTCTCATGCCCTCTCCCCGGGGCCTCCCTGTTCCCTGAGACCCGGCAGTACTGAGATGAGGCCGGTTAATACTCCCACCGTGGCCTGCCAGGGTCCAGTGAAAGGAAGAGCTGCACATCTCTCCCTCTAAATCCAGCGCGAGACCTGACTAAGCTTAGGGAGGAAGGCGGGTCGAAGGCCAACTCAGGCCCAAAGCCAGGTCTGTTGTGGCAAACGGCCCCGCTGTAAGCACAAAGGAAAAGGCCGTGAACGCTATTGCAAGAGCTCATCCCGAGCAAGGCCCCGACTCCCTTCAGTTCTGTGAAGGCCCAGGGAGGCGTGGAGCCTGCACACCCGTTTGAAGCCCGCAGAGGTGGTTCAGCAGGTGGGAGGAAAGAAGCCGTCCCCAGGACAGTGCAACGTGAAGCAGCCGGTGCTGACAGAGGAGCCGCCACGAGTTACCCGGAGCCAGCTGACGTGATCCGCCACGGCGGCTGCACTAACCACGGGTCTCCAGTGTGGACGGAACAGCCTCCTGCTGGCGGAGGACGCCATGTAGGACTCTCGTCACTAGAGAGAAGTCAGCGCCGGCCTCAGAGCCGCAGAGGACAGGCTGAGTCCTGCCCGGGGCTAAGGCAGCTGGGGCTTCGAGCTGGAGCCCGCGCTCAGGGACCCTCTGAGACTCCTAGGGCCCTCGGGAATGATGCTGGATCTCCTCTGCCTGGGCTCCGTCGCCCAGCGGCAAAGCCTGGATGGCGGCGCGTCTCTTTACAACACGGTTACTGAGTATTTTAAGCCCAGTCTTGAGACCTACTGCTCAGAGGGAAAACAACCATCCTTGTCCCTGGTGACAATGCACCTGGTGACCCAGGGGCTCCGATGGGGATGTTCGACGAGAGTAACGTTGTGTTCACACCTGCGAACACAACACCCGTCCTGCAGCCCCTGGATCAGGGCGTCCTTTCCACGTTCAGGTCTTAGCATGAGCAAACACGATTGACAAGGCTGCAGCTGCCTTAGGGATGGCTCTGATGCAGCTGGGCAAAGTCGACTGAAAACCTTCTGGAGAAGACTCAGCATTCTAGATGCCATTAAGGGCACTTGGGATTGGGGGCGCCTGGGTGGCTCAGCCGGTTAAGCATCCGACTCTTGACCTCAGCTCAGGTCTTGATCTCAGGGTAGTGAGTTCAAGCTCTGCATTGGGCGCCACGCCTGTGGAGGCTACTTTAAAAAAATAAAAGAACATTTGTCATTCACGGGAAGAGCTCCAAATACCAGCCTTAACAGGCGTTTGGAAGAAGTGGATTCCAACCCTCATGGGTGACTCTGAAGGGCTCAAGGCTTCGGGGAGGAAGTCACTACCGGTGTGGTGGGGACAGCAAGAGAACCGGAAGTCGCCGTGGAGCCTGAAGAAGGGACTGCACCGCGGCAAGCTCACGGTCAAACTCGAACGGCCGAGGAGCCGCTTCTGAAGGAGCGGCAAGGAGAGGGCTTCCCCGAGTCGGAAGCTACTCCTGGAGAAGATGCTGTGCACGCCGTTGAAGTGACAGCCGAGGATCTGGACTATCACACAGACTCGGTAAAGCAGTGGCAGGGTTTTAGAGCATCGACTCTGATTTCGTAAGCAGCTACAGAAAGCAGTTCTACTGCGGTTAAATGCTGGCATACAGCTGCACCTGCCACCGAGAAGTTGCGACAGGAAGAGTCGATCGATGTGGCAAACTTCACTGTTGTCTTATTTTCAGAGTCTCCCCAGCCACTCCATCTTCAGCACCCGCCACCCTGTCCAGGCAGCAGCCACCAGCACAGAGGCAAGACCCTCTGAAAACAGGAAGATTACGACTCGCTGACACCTCAGGTGATGATTAGCATTGTTAGCAATAAGGTATTTCCCAAATTGAGGTGTGTACACTGTCTTTTTAGACATAATGGTATTGCATGCTTAATAGACTACAATATTATGTAAGTGTAACTTTTTTTTTGAGAGAGAGAGTGAGGGGCAATTTCAGGTGGTGGGGAGGGCGAGAGAGTCCTAAACAGACTCCACACTAAGCACAGAGCCTGGCTGGCACTTGATCTCACGACCCTGAGATCATGACCTGAGCCAAAATCAAGATTTAGCTGCTCAGCTGACGGAGCCACCCAGGCACCCCAGACATAACTTTTCTATCCATCAGAACGCTATGGCCATGGCCATGAATTACCATATCATGCTGCTCGGGATAGGTGCGTGTGCTGGGACGCTGTGTGACCCATCTGCTGAGCCTCAGTGGGCTTTGGGCTCACGTCATCACATCGCCTGAGCAAGTGAGCTAGGTATCATGTAAAAAGCTGCCTCCATGCCACTGGTCCCAGTAGAAATCTAGTAGTAAGAGACATGAGCATGTGTGCAACTGGAACCATCCACGATGAGCTGGGTGTGGTCCTGTCCACTCAGTCCTGTTTGCAACCCACTGCTGAGTAGGTGGTGGGGCTGGGCCCCCGAGCAGGTTCAGAGGACAAAGACGGAGTTACGTGCACACACCTACATACCTACCTTGTCACAACGATGCCTCTCTTCTGTGGTCATCAACAGCTTTGCAGCCTGGGTCCTGTCTGGGCAGGGTGATATCTGGAGTAGTGTTGCCTCACCACCACACCAGTGGAACTCTGAAAATTACCAGTGAGCACATATTTTGGTAATGAACAGGATAATACACATTTTGTGAACAGAGATCTGACTAGGTGTGAAGATGTACGCAGACTCCCGGATAGTAGCTACTGCCTTGCCTAAATGATCAGGGGACTGGAAGGAGCAGCATCAAGTGGGAGGAGACAGGGTTGTCCAGAATGGAGGCATGTGTATGCATAAATGATAGGAGTGGGTGCAAAGCACTGGGATCTCTGAATCAGATAGACATGTCCCCAAGATGGGCTCCTGGGTGGCTCAGTCGGATAGGCATCTGCCTTCTGCTCAGGTCATGATCCCGGGGTCCTGGGATTGAGTCTGCTTCTTCCTCTCCCTCTGCCACTCCCCCTGCTCATTTTCTGTCTCTCTCTCAAATAAATAATTAAAAATCTTAAAAAAAAAAAAAAGAGAAAGAAATGTTCCTAAGAGAATTCCCTCTAGACTTAGTCCTTAATGACCCAGGGGACTGGGTGGCTCACTGCGTAGGTGTTAGCCGGCCTCTGTTCTTCCCTGTCCCGGTGACCTTTTGCAGTGGCCTATGGAGGAAGTGGCAGACATGGAGGGTGGTCGGGGATCTCGTAACGTAGACTGAATTTCAAGAGTGACCCAACTACAGGCTCTTCTCAATGTCTACCGCTTCAGCAGTGGAGACCAGCACTGAGTCCTCAGTGTTTCTTTACTTGTTCATTGTTATTTATATATTTTCTTTGAGAACTGTCTCTTCAAATTGTTTTGCTCGTTTGGAAGGGTTTTAGTATTATTTGCAAAAGTCCTTATTTATTCCACAAATAATCCTTTATCAGACACACACACACACACACACACACACACACTTCTCTTAGTCTTGGCTTGTTTTTTTCCATTACCTAATGCTATATTTTGAAGAGAAACATTTTTAACTTTTTAAAGTCCAACGAACCTTTCTGTTGTTGTGCTTTTTGTACCTTGCTAGGAAATCTTTGTCTAATCCACAGTTGTGAAGATCTTTAAAAGTGTTTTTTTAAACATGCCTTATGGTTTTGACTTTTGCTATTAGGTCTATGATCCGTTTCATGTGAATTACTGTGTATGGTGATGGTGTGAGGTAAAGGTCAAGGTTCATTTTTTTCCCCCAAATAGATTTCTAGTTGTTCCAGCAAGATTATCTTTTCCTCAAGCAAGTACTTCTGTCCCATTAAAAGTCAATCAATCATGTATTTGTGGGTTTACCTCTGGCATCTCTATTGTATATTTTTTCCACCTACCTATCCCTATGCAAATACTACACCATCCATGAGATTTGTTCCTTCCATAGAAAGTCTTGGAGTAAGATGATGTCCAGGTTTATTCCTTTTCAGAACTGTTGTGCTATTATTGTTCTTTTTGTATTTCCACATATGCATTAGTGTCAACTTTTCGACTGCTAAAACAGCTAGTTGGGCTTTTTAAAATTTTATTTATTTATTTATTTATTTATTTATTTATTTAAGTAATCTCTACACCCAACGTGGGGCTGAAATTCATGATACTGAGATCAGGGCTCACACACTCTTCTGATTGAGTTAGTCAGGCGCCCCAGCTAGTTGGGATTTTGATTTGCCTTGCTTACCAGTTTAGAGAGACTTGATTTCTTGACAATATTGAATATCTTTTTCTTTTTTTAAGTTTTAATTTTGATTCCAGTTAGTTAGCATACAGTGTAATATTAGTTTCAGGTGTACAATATAGTGATTCAACACCTTCATACATCAACCAAGGGTCATCACAAGCGCTGTCCTTAATCCCCACCACCTGTTTAAGCCGCCCTGCTACCCACCTCCCCTCTGGTAACCATCAGTTCTCAATAGTTAAGAGTCTGTTTCTTGGTTTGTCTCCCTCTTTTTATTCCTTTGCTCCTTTGTTTTGTTTCTTACATTCCACATATTAGTGAAGTCATATGGTGCTTGTCTTTTCTCTGACTGACTCATTTCGTTTAGCGTTATACTCTAGCTCCATCTTGCTGCAAATGGTAAGATTTCATTCTTCTTAATGACAATGTTGAGTCTTTTTTTTTTCTTTTCTTTTTAAAGATTTTATTTATTCGACAGAGAGAGATCACAAGTGGGCAGAGAGGCAAGCAGAGAGAGAGAGAGGAGGAAACAGGCTCCCTGCAGAGCAGAGAGCCCGATGTGGGACTCGATCCCATGACCCTGAGATCATGACCTGAGCTGAAGGCAGAGGCTTAACCACTGAGCCACCCAGGTGCCCCCAATGTTGAGTCTTTTTAAATGTTTGTTTATTTATTTGTATTTTAAGTAGGCTCCGTGCCCAGCATAGGGCTTGAACTCACAACCCTGAGATCAAGAGTCGCATGCTCCACCGACTGAGCCAGCCAGCCACTTCCAATGTTGAGTCTTTCAAGCAATGAATGCGGTATTTTTGTTAGTTCTTTAATTTCTCTTAGCTAAGTATTATAGTTTTTAGTCTTCAGATCTTATACATCTATACTTAGCTCTACTTGTGTATAGTTTTTGGAGCTATTAAAATAGTATTTTAATTTTGCTTTCCAGTTGTTCCTCGTTAATTTACAAAATAAAATTCAGTTGGTATTTCTTCCTCTTCGATCTGTACGCCTTGTATTCCTTTCATTTGTCTTACTGTTAGCCAGTTCTGAATAGAAGTTGTGACAGCATCATTGACTTGTATCACAGAAGTGTTCAGTATGATATTAGAGGTTTTTCATAGATGCTCTTTATCTGATTAAGGAAGTTCCCTTCTCTTCCCACACAGCTGAGCATTTTATTTATCAAACTTTGTGCATTCACTTATATTATGATGCGTTGTTGCTTTGTTAGTCTTAAAATGGTGGGTAACCTTTATTATTAGATGTCCAACTTGTCTATCATCTTAGGATAATTCACACTTGGATGTATTGTCGGCTTTTGTTTACCAATATCTTGGTGAGGATTTTTGCATTTGTTTTTGAAGGATATTGGTCTGCAGCTTTCTTTCCCAGTACTGTCTTTGTCTGATTTGAATTTGGAGTAATGCTTGCTCATAAAATTTTTGCAAAGTTTTCCTTACTCTTCCGCTTTCTGAAAGAGATTGTGTAGAATTGTATTTTTTCACTAAATGTTCAGTGGTATGTGCCAGTGAGGACATTGTGGCTCGGAGTTTTCTTTGTTGGAAAGGTGTTTTAACTACAAATGCAATTTAATATTTTAAAGACTATTAAGGTTATTTCTTCTTGAATGAGTCTTGGTAGTTTGTGTCTTTCGGAATACCATGGTCCATCCATTCAAGGATGGACCTAAATGCTATTATGCTAAGTGAAATAAGTCAGATTGAGAAGACAAATACCATATGATTCCACTTATAACCAGAATTAAAAAACAAACAAACAAAAAGCGGAATCGGACATATAAATACAGAGAATAAATTGATGGTTGCCAGAGGGGGCAGGGATGGGCAAAATGGGTGAAGGGGAATGGGAGATACTGGATTCCAGTTACGGAATGAGTAAGGCACAGGAATAAAAGGGATAGCATAAGGCATATGGTCAATGATACTGTAACAGTGATGTGACGGGACAGGTGGTAGCTACACTTATGGTGAACATAACGTATGTATAAACTTGCTAAATCACTAAGTCACCAACCTAAAATTAATGTAATATTGTGTGTCAACTATGCTAAAATAAAATGAGTCAGACCATTCAACTTGCCAAATTTTGGGGCACAGAGTTTGCAGTGTTCTCTTCAGTCCTGTTAATATCAATGTGGTTTGTAGTGACATTGTGTCATTCATTCCAGATGTTGGTAAGTTGTGTCTTCCTTTTACCCATGATTAGCCTGGCTAGGCCTTGGCAATTTTCTTTTTGTCTTACTGAAGAATCAGCAGTGAGTTTCATTGATTTTTGTTATTTTTTTCTCTTTTTGCTTTTATTTATTTCTGCCCTTTATCATGCTCACTTTGGGGTGAGTTGCTCTTTTTCTGGTGTCTTAAGATGGAAGTTTAGGTGACTAGAAACTATTTTTTTAAAAATATGAGTTATTTGTTTTAATATGAATACGCTGCTCCAATGTCCCCCTAAACACATGTTAGCTGCATCTCAGAGGTTAGAATGTGGTTTTCATTTTCATTCAGTTCAGAATATTTTCCAATTTTCCTTGAGCTCCTCTTTGCCCCACGAATTATTTAGAAGTGTGTTGTTCAATTTCCAAATAGCTGAAGATGTTCCAGATTATCTTTCTAGTAATAGATTTTAACTTAAATTCCATTAGGGTGTGAAAAGAAGCAATATAGGATATTAATTTTTTTGAATGTTAAGCTTTGTTTTGTAACCGAGGATATGAACTATGTTGGCCAACACTCCACGTGCACTTGAAAAGACTGTGTTTTTGCTGTCGGTGGGGTGCTGCTCTCAGCGTGTCAATTAGGTCGAGTTGGTGGGCAGTGTAGTTAAGGTTTCCTATATCCTTGCTGATGTGCTATCTACTTGCTCTATCAATAACCAAGAGAGGAGTGTCAAAGCCCGTGACCGTAACTGTTGATTTACCTACTTGTCCTTCCATTTCTGACAGTTTTTGCTTTATGTACTTTGAAGGAATGTGGATTTGTGCATACACATTTAGAATTACTGCCTTCTTGGTGAATTGACTTTTTGAAAAAATCGCTGATAATTTTCTTATTCAAAAGCCTACTTGATCTGGTATCTTTTACCATACTATCTTGGACAGTATGGCCACTGTGGTAAATACAAAGCTGCTGATTGCTCCCAATTCCCAAAGGTGTCCATGCCCTAATCCCCGAAATCTGTGAGCATGTTATCTTGCAGGCCAAGGGGACTTTGTAAATGTGACTAAATTAAGTAGCAAGAGTTGGGAACGTTACACTGGTTATCTGGATGAGCCCAATGTATTCACAGGCTTTTGCTTAGAGGGAGACCATAGGGGCAGAGTAATGGTGGGGGAGCTGAGAACGGAGTCAAGGGGCTGCAGTGGTTGAAGGAAGGGGTTGGGAACCATACACTGCAGGCAGCCTCTGGAAGTTGAAAAGGCAAGCGCATGATTCTCACTGCAGAGCTACCAAAGCAAGCATCCCTGCTGACACCTCGGCGTTAGTCCGGTGATTCTGTACTTGTGACCTCCAGAACTGTAAGGCAATAAATCTTTGTTGTTGAAAGTCACCAAGTTTATGGTAATTTGTTACGGCAGCCACAGGAAAGTAACACAGCTGCTTAAGCTTTCTTTTGATTGATGTTTGCAAACATATTCTTTAACCTTTACCTCCTGCACATCGTTTACCAACTGTACATGCCTGGGTCTTGGTGGTGTTAATCCAGTCCTACAGTCTCTGTCATTTAATTGTGCTTTCCGCATTTACATTTAATGTGATTACCGATCAGGTTGATTTTAGGTTTTCCATCTTATTGTTTGCTTTCTGTTTGTCCTCCTCTTACTGTTTGTTTTTCCGTCTTCTCTCTTCTGCCTTCTTTTTGCTTTTTGGAATATTTTTAAGTATTCCACATTAATTTATTGGTGTCTTTTTTTTTTTTTTTGAGAGGAGGGAGGGGCAGGGGAGAGGAAGAGAGCATCTCAGGCAGGCTCCATGCACAGTGGAGAGTCCGACACAGGGCTTGACCTTAACTCTTTGTGTGTTGTTCTTAAAATGGCTACTGTAGATATTGTACTACCTAATTTCAGAGTCTACATAGAGTTAATATTTCACATTTTTCAGAAAAAACAATAGCCTTACAACTTATTTTGCAGGTGTCCTATGTATTATATCTACATATATTCAAACCCCACCAGACCTTATTGGTTTTGCTTTCAATAGCCATACATATTATAATGAATGTAACAGAAGTATGTTGTTACATTTACTTAGATAATTACCTTTTTGTTCTTCCCCTTTTCTTCCCAGTTTCCCTCTAGAATTCCTTTCTGTCTTAAACATACCTTATCATTTCTTGTAGAGCATAGCTGCTGGCAACAAATTCTCCATGTGTTCCTTCCTCTAAGAATGACTTTATTTTGCTTCCATTCCTGAACAATATATCCAGAAGAATTCTGGGTTGGCTCTCCATAACTTAAAAAACTTCTGACCAGCATGATTTCTTTTTTTTTTTCCATAGATTAAAAAAAATTTATTTGACAGAGAGAGAGCGCACAAGCAAGGGGATCAGCAGGTAGAAGGAAAGGAAGAAGTGGGCTCCGTGCTGAGCAGGGAGCCTGATTTGGGGCTCGATCCCAGGACCCATGACCTAAACCGAAGGCAAATTCTTTTTTTTTTTTTTAAGATTTTATGTATTTATTTGACACACACACAGAGAGATCACAAGTAGGCAGAGAAGCAGGCAGAGAGAGAGAAGCAGGCTCCCTGCCAAGCAGAGAGCCCAATGTGGGACTCGATCCCAGGACCTTGAGATCATGACCTGAGCCAAAGGCAGAGGTTTAACCCACTGAACCACCCAGATGCCCCTGAAGGCAGACTCTTAACCAACTTAGCCACCCAGGCTCCCCTAACCAGGATGATTTCTGATGTGAAATCTGTAGTTATTCAAATTGTTTTCCCTCTTATGTAACATGGCTTTTCCTCTTTTTTTCTTTTTTGGTTTTGACCAGTTCAATTTTGATGTATGCGGGCATGGTTTTTAAAGCTTTTCCTATTTTTCATTTGCTGAGCATTTTGGACAGAAATGTACGGTTTTCAACAAATCTGTAAAACGGACAGTTATTTATTTCTTGGAACTTTTTTCCTTCAGTGATAGCATTCTCCTTTTGCCGGCAGATCAGTTATGCAAATTGTTCCACAAATCCCTCAACCTGTGTTCATTTTTTAAAGTCTTTTTTTCTCTCCTGCTCAGATTGTAATTTCCCTTGTTCTGTTTTCAAGTTCACTGACTCCTGCCTCTGTCATCTTCATTCTGTCATTAGACACAAGAAATTTTTAAATTTCAGTTACTCAATTTGTCAGTTCTCCAATTTCCTCCCCCCCATTGTAATTTCTTTGCTGAGAGAAGTCTATTTTTTCTATTTATTTCAAGAGTGTTTGTCCTTATTTCATGAAGCTTGATTATAAAAATGGCTTTGGGGGCACCTCGGTGGCCCCGTCAGTTAAGCATCTGACTCTTGATTTTGGCTCAGGTCATGGTCTCAGGGTCATGAAATGGCGCGGCACATTGGGCTCTGAGCTCAGCAGGGAGTCTGCCTGAGATCCCTTCTCTCTCCCTCTCCTTTTGCCCTCCTCCCCCCAAATAAATAAATAGATCTTTAACAAGAAGTGGCTTTAAATTGTTGGTCAACTCAGGGTTGGTGTCCATTGAGTATTTTTTCCTTTGAGTGTTACTGAGACTTTCCTGTTTCTTTGAATATTACATTAGGAGGCACTGTGTTCTGATAAAGTCTTCTGGGGAATGTGGATTCTTATTTGTTTGACTAGGTCGTCAACCTGGTTAGGTACTCAATGACATTTTAAAAAAAGATTTTATTTATTTATTTGACAGAGAGAGAGAGAGTGAGAGAACACAGAGGGGGCAGTAGAGGGAGAAGCAGGCTCCCCACTGAGCAAGGAGCCCGACATGGGACTCAATCCCAGGACCCTGGGATCAAGACCTGAGCTGAAGCCAGATGCTTAGCCAACTGACCCACCCAGGTTGTCCCACTAACTGACATTTTTACCTGCTTTCGAGGATGTAGCTCCCAGTCACAGTTCAGCTTTCACAGCCCACGCTGACCATTTCTCTGGTTTCACTTCTAAAAAACCCTTAACGACAATACCTGACTATTGCTACTTGATCATTCTCTCATTTCCTCTATTAAAATGGACACATTTGTCTTGGGACCTAGTTATTCTATCCTCCATGTGTCAGATTTTATCTTTTTGGCTTCTATTTTTATGATGTCCAGCTGCATTCTGGGATACTTTCTGAGTTTCATTTTCCAATTCCCCAATTTTCTGATCAGTTGTCTAATGTCTACTACGGAATAGATCTTTTGAATCTTCTTATTTAATTAACGAGTTTTTATCTATGAAATTTCTTAAGCACTCTTTTTTCCACTAAACTCTTTCTGTATCATGAATGTCATGTCTTCCTCTGTCTGAGGTTTTATTTTATTTTATTTAAAATTTTTTTAAATTTTATTTTTATTTATTTGACAGAGAGAGAGAGAGAGAGAGAGAGATCACAAGTAGGCAGAGTGGCAGGCAGAGAGAGAGGGGGAGGCAGGCTCCCTGCTGAGCAAAGAGCTTGATGCGGGGCTCAGTCCCAGGACCATGAGATCATGACCTGAGCTGAAGGCAGAGGCTTAAACCACTGAGCCACCCAGGTGCCCACTGTCTGAGGTTTAATTTATTTTTATTTTTATTTTTTGTCTGAGGTTTTAAAGCACGCTTATTTTTAAATCTCTTCCCAATTTTCAATTTATCCCCTTTGTCTTTGTTGGGAATTCCCACAGTGACTGGGGTCTGTACTCTATTTTTCATGGCATAGTTATCACACACACTCAGTCATTTTGCCACTGAGCTAATCCTCCACGGAAGTTGTCACCCCCATTTCCCTGCACTGTGAAGTCCTAAACACCTGACCAGCTTGCAATCGCTTCAGAGTCACGGTTTGTAGGTGTGCCTGCCGCGGGGCACCGGCAATGCACGGTGGACCCAGACCTGAGCTCCACACATCCACGCCCGCCCCTATTGCATGAAGGGCTTTCGCTCACACCTGGAGAAAGGAGCTGAATTCTGGGGGGTAGCTCGTACCGGGGAGAGGGGACACTGCAGTCCCTGTTCAGACAGGCAGCAGCTCACACCGGGAACCCCGTGTCTCCTCTGGGGCTTTGCCCCCTGTCTGCACACAGACACAGCAAAACTCCAGATCCTTGGCGCGTCCCTGGGACTCGTGACCACGCCCACTCAGCGCTGGTCTCTGCTCGTCTAGGGATTCACTCTGCACTTCTGGCACTTCAGTTACTCTAATTCAGCTGTGGCCATGAATCTGACCAAGCTTTCCGCGTGCTTGCCGTGGATGTTGGCTGTGGCCTGCAGCTGGCCCCATAGGAACTCTGGCGCTGCAGTCATCTCAATGTCTACAAACCACACATGAAACCACCCCAGATGACCCCCTCCATGCCTCCATGACCCCAGCGGTCCTGAGGGTAGAGGCCACTGTGTCGTCACTGTGAGGAACAGGAGACTCAGAAAGGGGAATTATCTGCTGAAGAATGACGGTAAGTGTTTCAGCTCTTACTTCCATCTCCGAATCGCCTCTTACCCCGTGCCCGGGAAGGAATTCACAGTATGGGACGGAGAGGTCTGCCCAGCGGAGGACTGGACCCGGGGAGGCAGAAATGCACTGGAGGTTCAGAAGGAGCGAAGATGATAAAGACGGTGCTGACTTGGAGAAAGAAGGAAGTCAGGGAAGGGAAGTGTGGGGGGCAGAGGAAACCCACGATCTCAGGGCAGGAGGAAGGGCCATGCTTCCTTCTGAGAAATGACGATCTGTCTTCAGGGCACCTCCCAAAGCCTGCCTCTCCCTGGCTCATCCTCCGGGGGTGGCCCCACCGGCTCCTCCAGACACTGGACAGACGGTGGAATCCCCTGTGCTCCTCGTGCTCTGGCGCTCACGTCCACTCACCGGATCCACCCGGCCCGAGACCCTCTTAACATGGTCCAGCCCATCCCAAGACTCAAGGAGCGGGGCTGCGCCAGCGCGTCAGCCTCCCCCTGCGCCTCCAGCCGGGCCTCTCCCCTGCCCGGTTCATTCCTCCCCAGAGGATCCTGCTGATCACCAGGCTGGTCTGATCCCGTGGGAGGCTCCAAACCCTCCTACACTCTCCTTCAGAAAGTCCAAGTTGCACCCTCTCTTCCTCCGGGCTGTGACCGTCCGACCAGAACCACCAGCCCCAGCAAACACTACTCACCCCCAACACCTCCCCCAACACCACAAACTGAGCTGTTAACAAGTCCACTTGCCTTCTCTGGCCCCTCAGCCAAGCTGCCCCTGGCCACCTCCTCTCCAACCTGCCATCCTGGCTCCACTCAACCGCGCAAGCGTTGTGAGACAGGTTTGTGTAAGGGCTTAAGTGAGGAGGCTACGCACACGGCCTGAACGCAGACCAACACACCACCCGGGGAGCAGGTAAATGCTGGGGGAGGGAGGCTGCCAGCTGTCCGTGTTTCCTACAGCGTTAGTCGTCTCCAGACAGAAGCTCGTTTGACTGATGCTGGTTAAAACCTTCCCGGGCGTGCTCCGATCCTCTGACAGGCCCCAGCCTCAGTTCTGGGAGCAGCTCGAGTCGTTTCCGTGGAGGGCGGCCCCCACGCCCATCTCTGTGCTACCCCAGCTCACGCCTCCCGTCACTCCATCCCCCAGAAGGACCGCTCACGACAAGGGCCCAGACTCTGTGACGTCTACGTGTTACGATTCTCACGATTCCCCGTTTTCTCTTTTCTTTCAACTTGGAACAGTCCTGCAAGACTATGAGAGAATCGTTTCCCACCTAAATATTCGTGTTGTCTGTTGTCACTAGCCGCAGCCCCTCTAGTCCAGGGAACGAGTCTGTCCCCTCGCCAATGAGTCCCCATGCCCGGCACCATGACGGGATGTGGCCACTGCTCGCCGCACACGGGCTGATTGCCAACGTGCTGGGAGGAAGGACGAAAACTTGCGTTGACAGAAGCTCAGGAAAGGGAAGTGTCTCAGCCCAGGACACCCAGCCTCTGTGTGAGACAGGGCAGAAGGGGAACTGAAATGGGGCTGATTCCCAGGCCCTGCCCTAGCTCCCCCAGCCTCGAGGGCCAGAACCAGCTACTCTCTAGACCTGGGCTTGCTGGGGAGGAAGCAGACAGAGCGGGGTCTGGGGAGACAAGACTCAGTCTGTCTGAAAGGTCCCAGGACTCACTGCCCTCGGCTCACCCTTCAGGGAGAGCAGAGAGAGGCCCCGCGGGGGCTCTTCCCCTTCCTGTGAGGCCATCCCTCTAGGACGCGTGATGAGGAACACGGGGCCTGGGTTGTACCACACCCTGTGCATCTGTCTGTCCAGCTCACGCTGAGGACGTTATAAGCTGTCTGCACCGCTGAGGACCATGGGGGGCAGCGCCAGGACTCCGACCCTCACTGCTCTTCTCTGCCTCGGTGAGCTTTCTGGAAAAGAGGAGGGATGGGGTCGCCCCCCTCCTGCCCCCTGGTCCGGGTCCCTGGGAGACCTCAGGGCTGGGGAGGATCAGTAGGGACAGAACTTCTTGGGGGAGGCATGTGCTCAGCCCCAGCTGTGACCCCAGCACCCAGGGGCCCAGACCAGGCTTGGAGCAGCTACGTGTGGGTGTGGGAGGCACTCACAGGAACTCTCTTCCAGGGCTGTGTTGGGGCCTGTGGGACCAGGCACAGATGCGTGAGTGTTCCCCAGATCTCCTGTCTCTACCAACCACCCCCTGAGCAGCTGAGGGGCAAGAGGGTCAGGGCTGATAGTGACTCATGTGGGAGGGGCCTTGGGGTGACAGGTGGGAAACTGAGAGGAGAAGGGCCCCCTTGCAACTCCCCATCTGATTCCTTTCCAGGGACCCTCCCCAAACCCTCCATCTGGGCTTATCCCAGCTCCATGGTCACCAAGGGGAGCCGTGTGACCATCTGGTGTCAGGCATCTCTGGAGGCCGACGTCTACTATCTGTATAAAGAAAGGGTCTCGGAGACCTTGGAGACCTCACAGGGTTCCAGCAACAAGGCCAGTTTCTCCATTACATACATGAGCTTACACGATGTAGGGCGATACCGGTGTGCATATCGGAGCGGGGAGAGCTGGTCACAGCTGAGTGAACTCCTGTCCCTGGTGATGATAGGTGAGAGCAGGAGATGGTCCCCTCCCCCTGGGCCCCTCCTCCAGGCAGAAGGGAATGGACTGTGGCTTCACGGGGACCCCTTGTTCACAGCCCACAGTACATGGGGTCCGTGGGGTCCGTGGGGTGATGGTCCCTGTAACCAGCTCCCTCCTTCTCCCTCAGGACAGTATCCCACACCCTCCCTCTCAGCCAACCCAGGCCCTGTGGTGGCCTTGGGAGGGAACGTGTCCCTCTCCTGTAGCTCATCATGGCCACGGGGGTCATTCCATCTGCTGAAGGAGCGGGGGGCTGATGCGCCCCAACACCTGGAATGGAAGTTCCATCGTGAGAGGAGGCAGGGGCTCTTCCACATGGGCCCCGTGAACACCTCCCATGCGGGGACCTACAGATGTTACGTTTCTTCCGAGTCATACCCGGATTCGTGGTCACAACCCAGTGACCCTCTGCACCTTCAGGTCACAGGTGAGGGGGCCCCTGCCTCACCCCATCTACCTCCTGGACCCAGATGACTGACCTAAGCTATATGCGCAGTGGAACCCTGAGGTTGATGGGGGCTGGGTGACACTGTTGTCCTGGGGCCAGAACCACAGGTGGGAGAACGTGGGAGGGGCCCATGAGAGCCTCACTGCAGGCTGTGGGCCATGCGGGGAGTGCGTCCCCAGTACCACTGTCCCCTGCTGTCCAGGTGTCTACAGGGCGCCCTCCCTCTTGGCCCAGCCGGGCTCCCTGGTGCAGTCTGGAGACCGTGTGACCCTCCAGTGTCGCTCAGAGACCGGCTTTGAGAGATTCGCTCTGACCAAGGACGAGGAGCTCAGAGCTCCCCAGAGTCTAGAAGGGCAACTCAGCCCCAACTTCCCCCTGGGCCCTGTGAGCCACACCCACGGGGGCCGGTACCGATGCTACTGTGGACACAAGATCTCCTCCACCTGGTCGGCCCCCAGTGCCCCTCTGGTTGTCCTGATCACAGGTGAGGAGCTCCCTGACCCATGTCCTGTCTGCTCAGGGCCTGGGACCACGGTTGTCCCTGGGTGATGGGGTCCAGAAAGAGGGCCAGGATCATAGGCTGAGGCAGGGATGTGGTCTAGAGACAGGGACTGAGAGAGGGACAGTGAGGGCCATGGAGATAAAGGACACCCACTCAGAGAGATGGGAGGTGCCGAGAGGGGGTCCCACACAGAGTCCCTGGAGAGAGGATGTGGCCCCCCAGCCCAGGGTCAAGGGCATGTAGAGAGGGAGTGGCTCTTTACATGTCACGACCTTCCTCTCCCCCAGGAATGTATGAGAAACCGTCCCTCTCGGCCGAGCCGGGGACGTCAGTGTCCTGGGGAGAGAACGTGACCCTGCAGTGTCGCTCTGAGATCTGGTTTGATACCTTCCACCTGTCCAAGGAGGGGTCCCTCGCTCCTCCCCAGGTCCTTCATCTGCAGGACATAGCGATACCTTATCAGGTCAACTTCATCCTGAGTCCCGTGACCTCAGACCTCGAAGGGACCTACCGGTGCTACGGCTCACACAGCAACGTCCCCTACCTGTTGTCACAGCCCAGTGACCCCCTGGAGATCCTGGTCTCAGGTGAGGGGATCCAATCCTGTCCTCTTTGTGTCCTCAGGGGAGTGCCAGGGTGGGATGGGAGTGAGGGGGTCACAGGTGACACTCTCTGGCATGGCTTCTCTCTGGGGTGACCACAAGGCTCCAGGAGCTCGGAGCCTGGGCCGGGTGGCAGGTGGGGTGGTCATGGCAGAGGGAGAGGGGGAGAGCCCAGTGGGGGGCGGAGCACCCTGAAGTGAGGCGCACGTAGCCCCCGCCCCTCACCTCCTTGTCTTGGTCCCAGGCGGCTCTGAGGATGCAGCCTTCAGCCCACAGAGGGGTAAGTGGGGTCTCTGTCGGGAGGTGGTGGGTGGGAGGAGCTCAGCCCAGTCTTGCGTCGAGATTATGGTGGGAGAAAGTTCTTCTCACTGGGACAATTCCTTGGATTGCAAACCTGACTGCAAAGGGCCAGCAGGTGGCTTCATCACTGTGTGCGGGGCAGGCGGGGGCAGCAGGCACGCACGCAGGGTTTCTGAGCTCACCTCCACAGGTCGGGGGTCTCGGCCTGAGGGCAGCTGCGGAGTTGACAACAAGGCTTGGAAGTCACACCCCCAGGTTCAGACCCCAGTTCTGCTCTTGGACAAGTCACGTCCCTCTCCGGGGCCCAGGCTCACCATCGGCACAACAGGCCTCCCGCCATCTTCCGCAGCGCGCTGGGAGATTTCAGTCCAAGTCATGGCTCTCCCTCCTGCCCTCGCAGACGCACACTCCAGGTCCACACAGGCCCCTGTGGGGGCGTCACGCCTGTGCAGAGTGGGAGATGGGTCTGGGCTTGGGTTTGGTGGACAGGTCTCCACTCCCGTGTTCTGTCTGGAGGGCGAGGGGGCAGCATGAAAAAACCCCAAATCCCGCAAGGGAACCCACGGCCCTGGTTCGAGTCTCAGCCCTGCTGCCTCCACCCTGGGCGACCTGAGACATGTGAATAATGACCTCTCTGTGCCTCAGTTTTCTGTCTGTGGAGTGGGCGGGAGGGGCGGCAGTCGTCTGCTGGGTGATCGTTGACGGGGTCAGAGCTGAGTGCACAGAGCCGAGCAGGTGCCTGGCACACAGTAGGTGCTCAGGTAAAGGGCATCACTGGCTCATTCATAGTGTGGCTTGTGCACAAGGTCCCCACTGGTACCTGTACGTCCTCATCGGGGCCTCAGTAGCCTTCGTCCTGCTGCTCGGCCTCCTCGTCTTCCTCCTGGTCCGACACCAGCGTCGGGGCAAAGGTAGGAAGCCAGGTGAGAAGGGAAGGGGGTGACAAGTCCCGGGGGGTGGTGGCTGCCCAGTGGGCCGACCAAGGGTGGGCTCAGGGCAGCGGCCAGAGGGAAACCAGAGTGGCGTAGGACTCCAGCATCTCCCAGCGAGGTCTAGAAAGGAGGGTACACGTGGGCATGTGTGAATATTGTATCCTTTTGCCTTTTTGAACTTATGAAATGTTTGGAAACACATACAAGCTTTGTTTTTTACTGTTTAGCACGGCTTTCTCTGTATGGGGGGGGGACGGGCGGGGATCATAAAGATCCTCAGCTTAAGGCCCTGGGAGGGGTCGAGAATGGGGGCCTGAGGCTGATTTCCACCTCCCTGCAGCAGTGGCAGCGTCTGAGGACAGAGGCCTGCACAGGAGGTAAGAGCACCCCGAGACCCCGACTCCCGCTAGCCAGCGGCCCCCTCACTGCCGCTAACACCACTGTCTCCTCCCCAGTTCAGGTCCTGAGGCCGCCGCCCAGGAGGAGACCTTGTGTAAGGGGAAGCATGGGCTGTCCTGGGGGAGGGAGGAGGAGGGCCCAGAGACATGGGTGGGCAGGGGTGGGGTGGGGGCAGACAGCATCTGACTCCGCGTGGCTCTGTAACTGTCACTGTCTCTGAGCTCCTGCCATGTGACTCTTGGGGGAATCTTGGCTAGAGAGGGGCCGCCGTGTTCTGTCCCCACCAGATGCTGTCGTCAGAGACACACAGCCTGAGGACAGACAGCAGGACAGCCAGGTGAGCTCCCTGTGCTCCGGACCAGGGCACCCCCTGCCTCCCTGCTCACGTGGTAAACCCAGCGGACACTCCGCCCAGCAGCAGGCGTCTCCCTTCTGGAAGCCCACGGCGCTCTGTGCTGCCGTGACCCCGCTCCCCTGGGCCTCTTCTCGTCTCCAGCTGCGGGGACACTCGGGGCGAGTGGGCAGAGTGGCTGGTTAGGGCTGGACAGCCTGTGCCCCGCACAGAGGGGCGCAACTCCACGCCCTGGGCCTGCGGGCGCCCGGAGAGGACGCCGCGGCAGCTCCACACACCCTGGTCCTACAGCGACTCAGCCCTCTGCTTCCCGTTCCTTCTTTCCCCAGCAACCCACCGCTCGCTCACGTGCTTCACCCCGGCCCCCGAGCTGAGGCCCCCGCGGCGGGCGCTGGGTCTGCCTTGATGGCCACCTCAATTCCTGCTCCAGCCTCCCCCAGCACCAGATCCCAGGCCCAACCCCGTGTCCACACCACAGGCATTTCCACCTCACACCCCTGCCCTCAGATACACCGAAGGAGGCCAGAGTGGGCTCAAGGCCACCCTGTCTAGCAAGGCCCTTGGCCCCGCGGGGAGCGCCATCCTCCCCTCACCAGCCTCGTGCCTTTCCTCTCCCCCGGCTCCAGGCTGCGCTTTCTGAAGACCCTGAAGATGTAACCTACGCCCAGCTGAACCACCTGGCCCTCAGGCAGGAGACAAGTGCACCGCCTCCCTCCCAATTAGGGGAGCCCCTGGAGGAGACCAACGTGTACGCTGTCCTGGCCATCCACTAGCCCAGCAGACTCATACCGCCTGCTCCAGGGGTCTGAAGTCTCCCTGCAGGGACCCTGGAAGGCACAGGAGCTGCCCCCAGCCAGCCTGGAGGTAGGACACGGACCAGGAACTCAGGAACTCGGGAGACCTTGTGGGAGTCGATTGCTTCCAGAATTTCCAGGACCAGCTGATCGTACAGTTCCTAGAAGGATCCACAGGAAGCCCCAAGACTGTTACCAAGTGGCAACCCTTGAGGTGTGGTGGGAATCCAGCACTAAGCTCCAAGAGCTGGGGACCTTCTGGAGGCTTCCTGGCAGCTTGGCAACATCCCAGGCCCAGGGCCATTACGCTGAAGCTGAGCACTTTCAGCTGACCTGAGAGCCCAAGGCCTCAAAAGATTGACTTGAGAGCAGTGAGGTTGCTAAATGGCAAGGGCTTCCCGTTTCCCGAGACCAAGCCCCTTGCTCTGTCCCATGCAGCTTCTCTACAAGACAGAGAAAGGGAAGCTGGTCTCCCTCCTGACCTGTGTTCACAAACTCTAGATGCGGGGGAGGGGAGCGGGGTGCCTCAGCCGTCCCCTCCCAACCACACCAATGTAAGCGTTGAAACCAGCCTGTCCTTCCTGCCCAGCGCTCCCCAGCAAATCCCAATTAAACTCGTTTACCCTCGCCTGCAACCCAAGGGTCAGCTTCCAGCTCTGGACAACCCTAACCCGGACTTCTTTTCCTGGGGCCAAGGTCCAAAGCGCTAGGGGCGCTGGGCTGGCCTTGCCTCCACTTGCTACCTCCTCTGCCCAGAAGGGAGTCCCCCTACCCCCATGCAAGTAACTGGCCCGAGAACGTCCCCTAACACTGCTGGTGTCCCCACTGAAACACGCAAGTGGGGTTTGCGCTGCTCACCACTGTACCCTTGCCCCAAGGAGTGAGGACCACCAGCTGGCAGGCTCGCCAGGCCTTCTGAGGCGGCGGCAAGCACTAGCTGGAGGGAACCTGATCAAGGACCCGGCCTGTGCCTCTCCCCACCCGAGGTGCTATGCTCAGAAAATGGAGGCAGACAGATACACCAATAAACACCAGTTCCAAAGCACTGGTTCTTTTATTATGTGACGGGGAAACCAGACAATCCACGGGCCCCAGGGGGTAGGGGGGGATGGATGGAAGGGAAGGGTGGGCTCAATCCTCCTCTTCGTCATCGCCGGCGCCAGCCCCACCCTGGCCCTTCTTGGCGTTCTTCCTCTTGACGCGGCCTGGGCGGCCACCCCCATACGGAGAGCGCAAGGAGAAGTCAATGTGCTTCTGCGAATCCAGGCGGACGATGAAGGATGGGATGTTCACCACTTGCTTTCGGACCCTGGAGGGGGGATGGCAGGTGAAGGGACGGGGAACAGGACCCCAGTGGGAGGAAACACTACTGCTCGCTGCTTGGACTCTGACTTGGTAGGAGGGTGTTCCCGACCCTGTAGCACCTGGGTGTTCTGGAAAGCTTTAGAGCATCACTCGACTCAACCAGACCACGAAGTAAGAAGGGGGAGCCCTGGTGGCAGCCAGTAACCCAGGGTCAGATTCTCAAAGTGGAACCGAGCCACGCATGGGGCTTTACTAAGGTCAAGCCTCCCTGTCCCTGAAGCAGCTACCTGAGACCCCGTTCTACAACATCTGACAAAGGGCAAACTGAGCACCCAGAGGAAAGACCCAGCTGTCCCCCAAGCCAGCAGACTCCTATAGTCCTGGCACCTGAGCATCAGACCACGGGCTGTGGTCAACTTGGCAAATTAACGCTGGTTAACAGTACCAGGCTCTGGACTGAGTCCACGAGTAGGCCCAACACAGCTGTATCCATGAACCCACCCACACCAGCTGACGCCCACCTGGGCACACCAAGTGGTTACCTGTCCAGCTGCCCGAAGAAGCCTTCGCAAGGTGTACGGCTCAGGCCGCAGTGACCCTTGCGCTGGGCTACAAGGTGGGGGATGAGGCTGTCCCCAGCACCCCATGAGCTGTTTGCAGGCGCCAATCTTACCCTCAAGGTGTAGTCACACCTTTTGTCACCTCTGAGGGCTGCATAGGAGGTAAGGACAGCAAACTTAGCGAGGGGGATGGGATACAAGACAGACTCAGGGAGCTCCCTAAGGGAGTTACCTGATGTGGCGCTGGCGGATCAGCACACGGGCGTGGTGGATGGACTTGGCCAAGCCCAGCTTGAAGACCTGGGTCTGCAGACGCCTCTCCAAGAAATCCTCAATCTTCAGACCCAGGATATAATCCAGCTTCATCTTGCCCTCGTCCAGCACTCCAATGCGCACCAGTCGCCGAAGCAAGGCATTGCCTGGTAGGAAGGAAAAAGCATGGATTGGGGTGTCTGGCTCACCTCTGACTTCATGGAGCTTAAGGAGCTCCACAGAGCTGTGACATGAGTGGGAGCTAAGAACCCGTTCCAATTTAAGAATTAATGTAGCAGCCACTGTGACCATACTCTCATCCTACCAATGAGGGAAAGTGCCCACACACACCTCTGCTCCCATCTGAAACCACCACCTTCCTTGGAAGCGTCAGGAGAGTAATGAGACAATCCCTAGAAGAGCACTTAGCATCTCCCTGCAAAAAACTATGCTGCTATCACTTAACCGTTACACCCACAATGAAGCCTGGTGGTCAAGAGCCAACCTATAGTCAGGAAAGCTCCACAAGTACACTGGACCGGCAGTACCTAGCTTCTAGACCTGAGAAAAGCTGCAGGCCGGGTAATGCTTAACAGGAGACATGCTATCTTCCCATTTCCAAATATCAACAAACATAAAATACCTAGAAAAAGATTTAACCAAAAAGACGAAAAACCTGCACACTAAAAACTGTTTAAGATATTGATGAGAAAAAGACTGAAGAGACAGAATGAAAAGCTATCCCATGCTCAGAGTTTGGAAAAATACTGTTAAAACACCAGTGCTACGCCAGCAATAAATGAATTCAGTATAATCCCTATCAGAATTCCAGAAGTATTTTGTTTCTTAACATTTATTTCACAGAGAGAGAGAAAGAGTGCGCACGCATGAGCTCGTGCTATGAGCACAAGAGGGGCTCCATCCTGGGACTCTGGATCATGACCTGAGCTGAAGGCAGAGGCTTAACCAACTGAACCACCCAGGGGCTCCGCCAAAGATGTTATCCGTGTAAGTAGAAGAATCAATCCTAAAATTTGTATGGACCACAGAAGACTCCACAGCAATATTGAAAAAGAGAAAATGTTTGCAAATCATGTATCTGACACAGGTTAACACCAAGAATACACAAGCAACTCTCAATCAACAGCAAAAAGCTCCAAACAGTGTTATTTAAAAATGGGCAGAGACCTACAGATGGCCAGTAGGTACATGATCAGGTGCTCGTTGTCGCTGGTCATCAGGGAAACCTGAGTCAAAAGCAGTGAGATCACCTCACACGTGTCAGACTGGCTAGAACTAAATCCCAACAGACAACGGTGCTGGTGAGGATGTGGAGAAAAGGGAACCCCTGTGCAGCTGGTGGGAATGCGAAGTGGCAATCACTATAGAAACCAGTATGGAGGTTCCCCACAAATTAACTATGATGATGCAGCAATCCCGTTTCTGGGTATTTATCCAAAAAGGAAAGCGCTAACCCCATATTCACTGCATTATTACCAACGGCCAAGCCATGGAAACAATGTTAAGTGTCCACAGACAGTTGAATGGATACAGAGGGAGGAAGTATATACACACAGTGGACATTACTCAGTCATAAAAAGAATGAAATCTCGCCACGTGCAACAACGTGGATGGACCAAGTGCATTCTGCCAAGTGGACTAAGTCAGAGTCAAATCCCATGATCTCACTTGTATGTGGAATCTAAATCTTTTCTATTTTCTAAAGATTTTACTTATTTATTTGACAAAGAGAGAGATCACAAGTAGGCAGAGAGGCAGGCAGAGAGAGAGAGAGGGAGGGAAGCAGGCTCCCCGCTGAGCACAGAGCCCGATGCAGGGCTCGATCCCAGGACCCTGAGATCATGACCTGAGCCAAAGGCAGAGGCTTTAAAGCACTGAGCCACCCAGGCACCCCTTATATGTGGAAATCTAAACAAAACCACCAGCGTCACCAAAAGATACCTCAAGATCATAAAGAGAATATATTATGCGGCTGCCAGAAGCACAGGGGAAATAGGTGAAGGTCGTCAAATGTACAAACTGCCAGTTATAATACTTACCGTATATTACAAAATTGCTATCTCAAAAAAAAAAAAAAAATTTTTTTTCTTATTTGTCAGAGAAAGAAAAAACACAAGCAGGGGGGAGCAGCAGGTGCCGGATTGATGCAGAGCTCGATCCCAGGACCCCGGAATCATGACCCAAGCCGAAAGGCAGACGCTTAACTGACTGAACCACCGAAGTGCCCTGTATCTTTAAGGCTTTTTGAAAGGTGTTAAGTAAACTTACCGGGATCATTTCGCAGTATACAGAAAAATCCAATTGCTATGCTATACATCTGGAACTAAATAATGTAGTCTGTGAATTATACACTGGCTAAGAAAGAACAATATTCAAATATTAATTAAAAAAAAAAAAAAAAAAAAAGCCCTACAGGCACATAAAAACAAGTTTGGGATTATCTACCAGCTCAGACACTTTTCTGTCCTTATGCTAGAGAATAGAAACTTCAAGAACCTTAAGTTTAAAATCTGATAGACTTCTTCGTAAAATGAAACCTCTATCGGGGCGCCTGGGTGGCTCAGTGGGTTAAACCTCTGCTTTCAGCTCAGGTCAGAGCATCGGGCTCTCTGCTCAGCGGGGAGCCTGCTCCCCCCCCACTTGTGATCTCTGTCAAATAAAACAACAACAAAAAAAAACAAAACAAAAAGCCCCACTATCATTAAAAACAAACGTTTTTCACATTTACTACTGAACCACCCACACACTATTAAAAAATGGGGAGGCCCAGCCACTCCATCAGCACCAAAAAGCCTTATATATGTATAGTAAGTAATTTTCAGTGCACACTGAGTAAACTTTGTCAACAGGAGTGTGTCCAACGACCAGAGAGTTACCTGGGCTCCATCTGGACAAAGCAAGGTCAGTCACAATGTCTTACAACTGGCTATTAACGCGCAGTCCTCAAAGGCGGAGGCCCTTCTCGTCATCACGGCACAAGACAACTCAAGTGGCTTAGTTCCTGAGCTGAAAAACGTGGAGTACCGGTTTCCATACCGCTGCCATCAGGACAGAGCCCATCCCGGGATGGACCCCTGGCCACACGCTGGCTACAACTGGTTTAAGAGGCTTTTCAACAGACCAGAATCAGAGAAGCTTCTTGCCCTACTGCAGCTGTCAGTGGGAAAGGCTGGGCCTCAGGCCATACCAGTGACAAACTCCTGCAGGCACAGGCAGACTGTGGGCCCCTCCTTCCTGTCCCATGGGGATAAATGGCTCCGTTTGCTAGAAAGCCTACAGCCTACGGTGCTGCCTTCCCCGTAGCTTCCACTTCTGCCACAGGAAACCACAAATACTCCTGGGTTACCTGCGGATCAACCCTGCCCGGCCGGCCACGCGCCTGCCTCTCTAGGGCGGACTTGAGCAGCTCATCTTCAGAAAGTCCCTCTGTCCTCAACGACCTGTAGCTGGCTCCCCCGACTGGGGGATAAACACCCACCCGAGCATCCCCAGGGGAGGGGATTCCTGAATTTTTCACCACTGTGTGAGCTATTTTTGGTTGAACAAGCTCCACACCTCTCTCAACTTTAAATATGCGGGGGGGGGGGGGGGGGGGGGGGGCGCGGGGGCCCGGGGGGGCGGGGGGGGGGGCCGCCCCCCCCCGGCCCACGCCCCATACCCAAGAGCCCCCGCCCCCCCCCCCCCCCC
>NW_022631200.1:1507747-1518238 GCF_010015895.1 Lontra canadensis | reverse complement strand
CTTTGGCGGTGACGCCTAGGTTGGCCACTTCGCACCGGTCCTGATGCGGTTGGTGCCGCGCAGGCCTCGGTGGCTTAGTGGGCTGAGCCTCTGCCTTCGGCTCAAGTCATGATCTACAGAGTCCCAGGATCCAGCCCCGCACTGGGCTCTGCTCAGCGGGGAGCCTGCCCCCCACATCTGCCAAATAAACACACAAAGTCCAAAAAACAAAACCAAACCGTCCAACATGAGCGACCACCCATGCTCAGCCGTGAGGGCTCCCCATCAGGACGCTGACCAGGCGCGGGACTCCCAGCCCCTCCCGCTTTCCACCACCAACCAAGGCTGCCCAAGCCCGGGCGCAGAGCGGCATCAGGACCGGTGCGAAGTGGCCAACCTAGGCGTCACCGCCAAAGCAGCGGTGGCGCGTGTGCACTGTGCCCCCACGTGAGCGTCTACAAACAAGGCACCCCTTCCGCACCTGGGGTCATCGGGGGGTCCCTCCCGGTCCCGTTCCCCAGGCTCCCGAGCACCGCAGCCCACCCCCACAGCGGGTTCGCGGCCGCCGACCCACCGCAGTGAGGGGCCCGGAGACGCTAACCCCGGGGGCTGTGCAGCGCACCCAGTGACGCGCGAGGGCTTTAGAGCCGGCAGCCGCGGAGCTGGCATGTGTCTCTCACACACACACTCACCCTCAAACAGGCGCCGCGGGTCCTTCTCGTCCAGCGTCAGCAGCTCCCGCGCGGCCTTGCGGATCTTGGCCAGGGTGAACTTGACCCTCCACACCTCACGTTTGTTCCGGAGCCCGTACTCGCCTGCCGAGAGACGGCGCTGCTAGCGGGGTCGCGCCCCGGGGCCCACGCGGCACCCGGGCGGCCCCGCCCCGCCCCCGTCCCGGAAGCGGAAACCCGGTCCCGGCCGCTCACCGATCAGCTTCAGCTCTTGGTCGAGCCGCGACTTCTCAAAGGGCCTCCGAGGGGTCACGTAGGTCTTGCGACAAACCCAGCTCCGGGCCACCGGCATGTTGGCTGCGTGCGCGCGCCTGCGCGGGGGACAAGCCGGGCGCGTGAGGAGCCGCCTCCGTGGCCCACACCGCCGCGGGGCAGTCCCGTCCCGCCCCCTCCCAGCTCGTCAGCGTACTCATCTAAGGTCGGGGGGTCCGCACGACCTCGCTACCCACACCCTGAGGAGAGCGCAGCACACCACACTCGCCCTTACCGTAGCCTCCACGCTCTGGGAAAGAGGAGCACGCGGTCCCCGGCCACGCTTTTATAGAAACGACGCGGCCTGGTGACGTCAGCGCGCACGCCGCAGGCCTGCACCAATCAGAAGGGGAAGCATTCGAGACGACAGGTCGGGCCAGAGCGGCGAGCTGAGCTGGAAGACCGTGGCCCCGTCGGGCGCACGCGCGCTAGGAAGAGGGGGGACGTCTCCGCCACTGTCCTGCTAGGGGTCGTGTGAGTCGCGACGTAATGGTCCCCTTCTCTGGGCAGCAGCCGCACCCGCTCCGTGGAACCCCCCGCCCCCGGCGACACTCCCAGGGCTGGAGCCTGGAACCTTCCAGGAGAGGTCCGGTCAGTTCCCGACTCCCGAGGTCGCCGCTCTCAACGTCCCGTGGCCGCACACCTGTCTGGGCAGCCCGCGCAGAGGACGCCTGGGTGTCCTGCGCCGCGCCGTCGCGTCCCCGCGGGGTTGCAGTCCTGCCCCCCACCATCCCGACACCGGGAATCGGGCCTCACCCGGAGCAGCTCGCCTGGTGCCCGCCTGGCGCCCGCCGCCCCCACTTTGGGGAAGTCGCCCTCCCGCCCCGCGGGCCTCCTTCATTCACTCCAAACCGCGGCTTGTATTTTGGGATTTCCTTTGGGTTTGCGGAACGGGGGAGATGTTCTGAAACCTCTTGCTATCAGTTCACCAACAGCTTGGCGCTGTTTATCGCCTGCAGCAACTTACAGTTTCTTGACCTCCTTTCTGGACATCTGGTCCTCACACAGGCTCTGGGATGGCGGGCGCACCTTGGAGACACTGGGGGCTTAATTCCAGACCACCAAGAAAGCACGTAGTAAAGCAAGTCAAGGGACTTTTGGTTTCCCAGAGCATCTGAAAGTTCTATTCACGTTACAGGGTGGTCTATTACGTGCGCAACAGCATGTCTAAAAAACCCACAATGCACACAGCTCAATTTTAAAAATACTCTATGGGTAACAAGTGCTGACCATCATCTGAGCTTTCAGGGTGGTAATCTTTCTGCTGCTGGAGAGGCTTGCTGTTAGGGGTTAATTGGACACATAGGTCCTCAGGGTCAGGGTCCCCAACAAGAAAACACAGAGCCAGGACAGCTGAGAAAAAAAACCGCACTAGCATCCTGTTTCACAGCTTAGACAAAACCATGATAGCATTCTGACTAGCAGCTTCTGCAGAAGCGACTTTTGCAAAACATCCCGAAATAAAACAATTAACCGTAAAACATTGGTCATCATCACGAGTTGAGGCACTTAGTCTCCAGATCAGCCCTAAAGACCCATCAGCAAGCAAACAATAACCCAACAGGTAAATGAGTGCATGATCAAAACCCTGATTGGGACTTCTTAGCAGCCAATCTACAGCAGACCCAACTCAGGATGCTTAAGATAGTTCCTCCAAGGAGCTTATAAGACCCCTAGACTTGAACTCCAAAACGGCGACCTTCTTGGGTTCCCTCCCTCTCTGCGAGCTTTGTACTATGCTCAATAAACTTGACCGCCCATCACTCTTCGTTGGGTCTAACTCTTCATTCTTCGAAGCAGTGTGACCAAGAACCGTGGGCACTAAGGGAACAAAAATCCTATAATGTTGCCTCCACTATGCTGGTGGCTGCTGCCTGGACAGGGTGGCGGGTGCTGAAGACGGAGTGGCTGGGGAGACTCTGAAAATAAGACAACAGTGAAGTTTGCCACATCGATCGACTCTTCCTGTCGCAACTTCTCGGTGGCAGGTGCAGCTGTATGCCAGCATTTAACCGCAGTAGAACTGCTTTCTGTAGCTGCTTACGAAATCAGAGTCGATGCTCTAAAACCCTGCCACTGCTTTACCGAGTCTGTGTGATAGTCCAGATCCTCGGCTGTCACTTCAACGGCGTGCACAGCATCTTCTCCAGGAGTAGCTTCCGACTCGGGGAAGCCCTCTCCTTGCCGCTCCTTCAGAAGCGGCTCCTCGGCCGTTCGAGTTTGACCGTGAGCTTGCCGCGGTGCAGTCCCTTCTTCAGGCTCCACGGCGACTTCCGGTTCTCTTGCTGTCCCCACCACACCGGTAGTGACTTCCTCCCCGAAGCCTTGAGCCCTTCAGAGTCACCCATGAGGGTTGGAATCCACTTCTTCCAAACGCCTGTTAAGGCTGGTATTTGGAGCTCTTCCCGTGAATGACAAATGTTCTTTTATTTTTTTAAAGTAGCCTCCACAGGCGTGGCGCCCAATGCAGAGCTTGAACTCACTACCCTGAGATCAAGACCTGAGCTGAGGTCAAGAGTCGGATGCTTAACCGGCTGAGCCACCCAGGCGCCCCCAATCCCAAGTGCCCTTAATGGCGTCTAGAATGCTGAGTCTTCTCCAGAAGGTTTTCAGTCGACTTTGCCCAGCTGCATCAGAGCCATCCCTAAGGCAGCTGCAGCCTTGTCAATCGTGTTTGCGCATGCTAAGACCTGAACGTGGAAAGGACGCCCTGATCCAGGGGCTGCAGGACGGGTGTTGTGTTCGCAGGTGTGAACACAACGTTACTCTCGTCGAACATCCCCATTGGAGCCCCTGGGTCACCAGGTGCATTGTCACCAGGGACAAGGATGGTTGTTTTCCCTCTGAGCAGTAGGTCTCAAGACTGGGCTTAAAATACTCAGTAACCGTGTTGTAAAGAGACACGCCGCCATCCAGGCTTTGCCGCTGGGCGACGGAGCCCAGGCAGAGGAGATCCAGCATCATTCCCGAGGGCCCTAGGAGTCTCAGAGGGTCCCTGAGCGTGGGCTCCAGCTCGAAGCCCCAGCTGCCTTAGCCCCGGGCAGGACTCAGCCTGTCCTCTGCGGCTCTGAGGCCGGCGCTGACTTCTCTCTAGTGACGAGAGTCCTACATGGCGTCCTCCGCCAGCAGGAGACTGCTCCGTCCACACTGGAGACCCGTGGTTAGTGCAGCCGCCGTGGCGGATCACGTCAGCTGGCTCCGGGTAACTCGTGGCGGCTCCTCTGTCAGCACCGGCTGCTTCACGTTGCACTGTCCTGGGGACGGCTTCTTTCCTCCCACCTGCTGAACCACCTCTGCGGGCTTCAAACGGGTGTGCAGGCTCCACGCCTCCCTGGGCCTTCACAGAACTGAAGGGAGTCGGGGCCTTGCTCGGGATGAGCTCTTGCAATAGCGTTCACGGCCTTTTCCTTTGTGCTTACAGCGGGGCCGTTTGCCACAACAGACCTGGCTTTGGGCCTGAGTTGGCCTTCGACCCGCCTTCCTCCCTAAGCTTAGTCAGGTCTCGCGCTGGATTTAGAGGGAGAGATGTGCAGCTCTTCCTTTCACTGGACCCTGGCAGGCCACGGTGGGAGTATTAACCGGCCTCATCTCAGTACTGCCGGGTCTCAGGGAACAGGGAGGCCCGGGGGAGAGGGTGCGAGACGGGGAACGGTAGGCTGATGGGGCGGCGAGAACCCACATTCATTGTCTTATGTGGGCGTGGTTTGTGGTGCCCCCAAATAATGATGATAGTGACATCCAAGCTCACTGATCACAGGTCACCATCACACGCACACTTACAATAATGATGATAAAGCTTGAGATATTGGGATAATTACCCAGATGTGACCCAGAGACACGAAGTGAGCAAAAGCTGTTGGGAAAATGGCACCAGTATATTTTTGGATGTGTCTGAAGCATGTGTGTGTGTGTGTGTGTGTGTGTGTGTGTATGTAATGGTTCCTTGAAGCATTTCCATTGCATTGGCCTTGGAGTCCTTGTCCAAAACAGCAGAGAGCTAGCATCTATGCACCTGCTCTTTTTCACTCCAAGGAGATTTTCCTGGCTCTTGTTATGATGAGTGACTTTTTAAAAAAAATTTTTTATTTCTTTTCAGCGTAACAGTATTCATTATTTTTGCACCACACCCAGTGCTCCATGCAATTCATGCCTCTCTAATACCCACCACTTGGTTCCCCCAACCTCCCACCCCCCGCCCCTTCAAAACCCTCAGATTGTTTTTCAGAGTCCACAGTCTCCCATGGTTCACCTCCCCTTCCAATTTCCCTCAACTCCCTTCTCCTCTCCATCTCCCCTTGTCCTCCATGTTATTTGAATGAGTGACTTTTTTTTTAATGGAGACCTGGCAGGTTTGGATATGATGTTTTGAGGGTCTGGATCTTATTTGAATCTTCGATCACAGAGGCCACTCCTGGCACATTGCTGGGGGTGCTGACTCATTACTGCCACGTGGAAGGCACAGAGTCCAGGGGCCCCACGCGCCCTCCTGTGACATCAGCTGTGTCCTTCCTGGGGTCTTCTTGGTCTTAAGCCTGGCGGCCGACTTCGCTCCACTTTTCAGAGTACTCATGTGTCTTGTTTATAGTCTGTGGGAGTTTCACCTGTGAACAATGGGGTTCTGCAGGGAAACGGATGTCCACTTCCTCTTGGCTCCAAACAGGACCTCCGAGATGCAATTGATTTGATTGATGTTTCAAGTGACGTGGCATAAATCCTTTTCAGATTAGAGTAATAGGTCTTTACATTATTTTCGATAGTTCATGCATACAATTTTGTGATCCATGAATAATCAGACTATTTATTTATTTATTTATTTATTCGTTCATTCATTCAGTTTCCAGAAAGAAAGAAAACATTATTATTATAGAAACCTAAGAGAACCCAAGTCAGGAAGCTTAAGATAGTTCCTCCAAGGAGCTTAAGGAAGAGGAATAGAAGAGGAAAGGATTCCACACATCGATGAAGCTAATAGTAGGCAACAAATGAGAATTAGGCAAAGTAACATCGAACTGTGCACTTACAGCACCCAGCCTCATCAGCTGGGGGTGTCCAGGTGGAAACGGCCAGGCCGGAGTCCCTAGTCTATCCCTTCAGTACTTATCACGTTTCCCCCCCTTTATTTAATTGATTGGCTCTTCTCGTCAGATTCTCATGTCAATTTTTGTTTTTTCGGGCCTGATAAAATGGGCTGGGGAGGTACTCCTTCTTTCTCTATTCTCAGGGGAAGCCTGTGTGAGTTCGGTATGTGTATGTGCACGCGTGTGTTCGTGTGTGCGCTCACATGTTCATGCGTGTAGACATGTCCACGAGTGTGCATGCGTTCACATATTCACGAGTGTAGGTGTGTCCGTGTGCTCATGTGTGTGTTTATTTCACAAGTGCGTCAGTATTTGGGGGCATTCACCAGTGAAACTTTCCAGACTCAGTTCACTTTGTGGGAAAAACTTTAACTGCATACTCACCGCGTTTTACACACACAGTGATTCCGATTTTCTATTCATCCCGGTGTCCATTATCTTGGTAACGTGTATTTCTGAGGATTTTGTCTGTTTCATCTACATTCTCTAATATTTTGGCATAAAATTGTTCATAATATAATAACAACTAATAAAAGTGAACATAATAAACACTGTGTGTAGGATGTGATGGTGTCCTGACTGGTGATGTGTTGTGTGCCTTCTCTCTCTCTGTTCCTTGGCCATTGTGACTAGGATTTCAACATATGATGAATATATACAAAAATGAACATTTGGGCTTCATTGATTCTTCTCTATTTTTTTCTTTGACCTCATTAGTAGCTTTTCTTATCACTTTAATTTCCCTTCTTCTACCTTCATTTGGAATAATTTGCTATTCTTTTTCTAAATTCTTGGTACAATAGCTTGGATCATTGACTTGGTTCTTAATTTTCCCATTTCACTGGTTTGATGTATAACATTTACATTGTCCTTCAGTGTAAACATTCTCTTGTTTCCTTTTTGATTTTCTCATTTCATTCATGGGTAATTGAGACGTCTGTTGCTTTGATTTCCAAAGTGTAGGGGTATTACTATCTTTGATGGCAGAATTGGTGACTCCCAGAGGGTCCCAGGAGTTCTTACTGGTCCATGTGAGGAGTCCAGGCTGGGTAGGGTCATTAGGTGGCACCCACTGTGGGCAGATCCTGTGCCTTCCAGGGTCCCTGTGGTCCCCCTCTCTGGAGTGTGAGGTCTGGGTCCCTCCTGGGCTAGCGGATGGTCAGAGCAGCATACACACTGGGCTCTGCTGGGGGCTCCCCTCATTGGGAAGGAGGGGATGCCCTTGTCTCCTATCTGAGGGCCAAGGGGTCCAGCTGGGCGTAGGTCACATCCTGGGGGGTGTCAGATGCAGCAACCTGCAGTGGGGAAGAGAGGGAAGGCTTGTGATTGAGGAGGGGGAAGCCTGGGAACTCAGAGAAGAAGGGACCCACCTGACAGTCCGTCTGCCTGTCTTCCTCTGCTTGTCTGTCTTCTGAGTCCAACAGTCCCTCTGACACGGAGGAAGGAGAAGTGGCCAGTCCCCACCTGAGTCTTGATCTTGACCGGCTCACCTGGACATACGTTGTTCCCTGGGGGTCTTCATCTTGTGTGTTCTGCTGTGGACAGACAGTGAGGGGGAGGTTTATCTCCTTGATTCCCCTTGACCACCTCAGACAATTTTCCCCAATGTTGCCAGAGTGATGCTTCAAACTTTCCTGCCCATTAGGTCACTTTCCTGGTGAAATCTCCAAGGACTTCCTGAGCCTTGGCGCATGTGATTCTTACTCTGGCTCTGATTCTATTCCGGACAGTGTTTCTTGCTCATTTGGTTGCAGCTGCATGGGCCATGTTCCTGATGAAGCATGTTGCTGCCTCAGGACCTTTGCACCTGCTATTCCATTCCCTGGTTTTATCTTCCTTGGCCACACATTGCTCTCGAGGATGCTGTGCACTTCCGTGCATATTGTCCACCACCCACAAAGTGAGCTCATGGAAGGTGGTCAGATTTGCTCACAGCTATGCCGGCAGCACTAGGTGGGGCCTGGCAAATGCTGGGCTCCGTGTATCATTTGCTGGGTGAATGAATGAAGGGACTTAGTGAACTGTGGGAGAATCATTTCTTCATGCACCCTCTTGAGACGTGAGTATGGACCCCAACAACCAGAAGTCAGACAGTGGTTGGGAAGCCAGACAAGGGGAACCCAAAGGAGGCCCCACAAGGTCACAGTGGGCTGACACAGGGTGCCCAAGGAGCGTGAGGGCCTCTGAAGGACACTACTGAGACTGGGTGGTGTGAGGACACGAAATTGTCCACTGGATTCAGTTTGGCACCACAAGGGCCCTGGAGTCCGCACAAGAGTGGGGGTCTCACCCGATGGTCCAGCTCCACCCCCTCCTCAGGCTGAATGTCTTGCATGGCAGCGTCTGCTGGGACAGAAAAGGGTGTGTCTCTTGGCAAGGTCCCCTGAGCCCTCCTCTCAGGGCTGCAGACCGCCCCCCTGCTCCCAGATAGGGCATCTGTCATCCCGAGGCTTCAGCAGTGGGCTGAGGGCATGTGGGAATTCAGTCCTCACCCCCCCCCTGGACACTCCCAGCCCACCCCCAGGGCGGCCCCCTTTCTCTCACAGAGGCTCTCCTCCTGGGCGGCAGGGGCTGGGCTGGAGCTGGGGAGGAGACAGGGTGTTAGGGGGCATAGTGGCGGCAAGTGGGTGGGAGTCTGGGCGACTGCGGGCAGGAGTTACCTGTCGTGCAGGCCTCTGTCCTGGGGCTCCGGGTCTGCAGCCCCTGCAGGATGTTGGGAATCAGCGTCCCTCTGGGCTGGGAGGGTATGACCCCCACCCCCTAACCATGTGATTCCAGGGAAAGGCGCCCTTCACACATACTGTCTGTGGGTTTCTCCATCTCCCCAGTTTGAATGGAGGGAAGTACCTTCAACTAGCTCTTGGGGCCCAACCTGGGGGTTTCTTTCTAGATTCTCTGGGTTGAGATTCTGCACAGTTGTCCTTCTATGCTGGCCTTTCCCACCACTCTGGTTTCTCTCTGGCCGCTGCCCTGAGCTCACCCTCTCGGCCCATGGGGCAGCCACCACCCCTGGAGCCCGTCACCCCCTTCCCTTCTCACCTGGCTTCCTGCCTTTGCCCCGACACTGGTGCTGGACTGGAAGAAAGACAAGGAGGCCGAGCAGCAGGACGAAGGCCACCGAGGCCCCGATGAGGATGTACAGGTACCAGTGGGGACCTTGTGCACGAGCCACACCATGAATGAGACAGTGATGCCATTTCACTGAGCACCTACTGTGTGCCAGGCACTTGCTGGGCTCTGTGCACTCAGCTCTGACCCTGTCAACGATCACCCAGCAGACCATTGCCGCCCCTCCCGCCCACTCCACAGACAGAAAACTGAGGCACAGAGAGGTCATTCACATGTCTCAGGTCGCCCAGTCTGGAGGAAGCAGGGCTGAGACTAGAACCAGGGCTGTGGGTTCCCTGTGTTCTCCTCATGCTGTCCCCTGTGCAGACACCAGCTTGGGGCTCTGGGCTCCTCATCTGGGGCCCGGCCTGTCCCAGCATCTTCTTCTGGAGCTGAGGGTCCTTCCAGATCCCCCTTATTACCTGAATGCCCCCACCCTTGTCCTCCCTCCCCTCCCCCTACAATGTCACTGTCATTGCTGCAAAAGGACAGAAATCCCTATAGGTCACGACCTGGAGGGCTTTCTCATGAGCCCTCCTCTCCCAGGATCAGAGCCATGGTCTGATGGGAAATCTACTCTGTCCACGACTCTCTCCTTTACAGTTGGGGAATCTGAGGCCCACACAGGGAGGCGCATGTGCCAGCCAGTGCCTCCGGAGGACCCTGAACTGAGAGGCAGCTCAGACCCCGCTCCCCATGGACCCAGCCACCAAGGCGGACAGAGACCCCCACTCACCCTCAGAGCCTCTGGGGTCAGTGAGGGTGAGGCGCCGGGCCTGCCGTGCTCCGCACTGCACCTGGCTGCGCCTCCCCCACTGGGCCCCCTCCCCCTCCCTCTGCCATGACCACCCTAGCTCCCCTCCACCAGCCTCAGAGCTCCTGGAGCCCCATCGTCCCCCTGGCATCTCTGAGAGCCTAGAAGAAAAGTCCCTGGAGAGCAGCCCCTGTGACTCACCATCTGCTGAGCCTGGCCCCGTGGTCCGGGGGCCTGTGGTCGGGGGGGCCGGGGTCCATAGAGGGTCCTGGGGAAAAGACAGGAGTGTGGAGGGGCTGGAGCTTCCCTGAGACCCTGTCTCTGCTCACGGTCTTCCTCATGTGCCCTGACCCCCAAGCTCCTCCTCTCCCAGGAGAATCCTGGGGCTGGGGCGAGGGACGGGCAAGCGTGGGAGGACCTGTTTCCCTCCTGCACCGTGAGGGGTGGACCCCTCTGCGGACGCTCCCTTGGAGCCCCTCACTCCCATCCTAGACCAGAGCCCTCCTGGTCCCAGGGCCCTGAAGACAATGTTGGGACACAGAGGGGACAGGGTCAGCGACTCTCACCTGAGACCAGGAGCTCCAGGGGG
>NW_022631200.1:1407020-1507737 GCF_010015895.1 Lontra canadensis | reverse complement strand
CTAGCAGATCCCCTTCCTCCTGTGAGCCTCCTGAGCCTGGGGTCTCTAGCAGACCAGGGCGTGTCTGTGGGGCGAGTCCCTCCCAGACTAGGGTGTCCCCTCCTCTCCTCAGATCTCACCGAGACAGAGCAGGGCTGTGAGGATGAGGGTCATGGCGTCTCTTCTCTCTGGTTTCGGCTGTGCAGATGGAGGGTCGACTGTGACCGCAGGACAGACAGACACACCGGGTGTGGCCATGCGGTGGCCAGTTCTGCCTGTCACGGTGTTGTCACGTCAGCAGCCCTACAGGAAGGGGAACAGTCCCTCCCCTGAGCCCTGCTTTGGTGTCCATGATGGTGCAGCGGGTGGACCTCGAGGCTTCCTGAGATGGCCTATCCGGGTGAGGAGACCAGGGCAGGTCCTTCCCTCCCAGAGCCTCCCCCATGGGTGCTCTTCATCCCCCGCACACCCCTGGTCCTCACCATGGATCGGTCCCCAGACCCAGAGCTGCTGTAGGGGATGTGGGTTCCTGCTGTGCTGGGGAGCTCATGTCAGCACAGACACTTGTATGACATCTCTGAATGGCTCAAGTCAAGGTCATGGTGACAATGAGCCCAGAGGAGAAATACGGGCACATAGGGAAGGGAACACTACCCCGCTCATGGCCCCGGAGCGTGGGCTCTCTTTCTGTCTCAGCCTCCAAGGACTTCTCTGTTTTGCTCTGACACTGTCCACCTCTGGCCTTGCTGGGAACATCCCAGAACATCTGTCCTGACTCCCCGGTGCCCGTTGTTCCTGGGGCAGAGCTGACCTCCTCGCCCCGCGGTCCTGTGTGCGAGCATCAGGGGACGTGTGTTTGGGCTAGAGCTCTGATTTTTCAGGAAAGCGGATCTTCTCTGAGCTATTCTTGGACCGTCCACTGCCAGCCTGACCTTGGGCGGCGTGTCCTTGCTCTGCTCCTCAGTTCCCATCTGCTGCTGTCGTCCTGGACTGCACCCCCCAGAGCGAGTGTGGCGATCGGGTGTCGGGGTCATGGGAGGGATGGGGAGCTGTGAGATTCCAGACTAGGTAAGATGAGCATGGGCTGGAGGTCCTGTTGTGGTGATTGGGTCCCGGATCCAGACTCTGCATCCAGGTGGCTGGTTTGTGTCTGAAATATGCGGACACAGAGACATGCAGGTAGAGGGGGAAATGAGCTTCTCCAGAAGCAGGTGGAACCACAGCAAGGGACAGAGAACTAAGCTGAGTCCCCGCTGCTGCCTGGGACCGCGAGGAAGGGATGATCTTTGCACCCGTGTGGATGCAGAGGGGTTCCCCAGGGTCCTCTCAGTGGGGAGCGCTCAGGGCTCCAGGAGAAGGTTGGGCTGCAACCTCTTGAGAAACAAGAAGGTGTAACTGTCTCTCAGAACAATGTATTACTTAAAATATAACCCATGGGAAGTTTTACTAGTTACCAAGTATGTTTAGATGCAGCCTCAGGCAAAACACATGCTGGCAACAGGCCTCTGGGGGAGAGGATGATATATGGCCTTGAAGCAGAGCAGCTGGGGATGCCCCGCCTGCTCAGGGCGGAACGACAACTGCTTCATTTTTCGGTTATTCCCCCTCCACCCCCAAGAGGGCCTGTGACTAGTTAGATAAGTCCTTTGAATGTGCTTGTTCAACTATAAACTTTATACTGCTTATCCAGACATATTTTGCCCTGCTTCTTGTTTATCTACAAGGCGTATGACTAATGTTTGTCCTTCTTCAGCTCTTCTGTTGGTTACTGTTTC
Source organism: Lontra canadensis (assembly GCF_010015895.1). Classification (NCBI taxonomy): domain Eukaryota; kingdom Metazoa; phylum Chordata; class Mammalia; order Carnivora; family Mustelidae; genus Lontra; species Lontra canadensis. The sequence continues at coordinate 1,505,983 of NW_022631200.1, read as the reverse complement.
TATCTAATAAAAGCGGGACTGAGGAGTCGTTCAGGGTGACAGTCTTTTCTACTGTCGTCGCCTGCTCCCTTTCTCTTGCAGCTTGTTTGTGCCTCATTCTTCTCCCGTGTGACGTCAGGAAGCGGCAAGTGGCGCCTGAACAGGGACCAGAAATGAAACAGGAGAAGAAGCCCCAACGTGAGTTTTGCCCGGCCGTGCATTTTTCCCACTGGTGAGTTGTGGGTACTTATCGCAGGGTATGGGTAATCTAGAGAGCACAAACGATTATCGCCCTTACGTTTGTCTATTGAGACAGCTCTTAAAAGCGGGAGGAACAAAAGTCAGCAAGGGCCAACTTATGGAGCTTTTAAAAGGAATTTAAGAACCTTGCTCCTGGTTCCCTATATTAGGGACTTTAGATTTACAAACATGGGAAAAAGTAGGTCATGAGTGAAAACTTTTGCATGCTAAAGGAAAACCAATTTCAATTACTATATGGTCTACTTGGACCCTCATTCTCTCCATTTTGGAGCCTTTACAAACCCCTGATTTGGAGAGTGATCATGAGTGTTCAGGAGAAACTAAAAAAGAGGAACCTGAACATGCCATCCAGGAGGAGAAAGAAATTACGAAGGCCACCGTAAAGGAATATATAAGGGAGGCATCTCCTCGTGGTCCTCCAATAGCAGAGCAAAAGGTGCAAATGGCACTGCTGCCATTGGCCCCACCATCCTATAAGAAGGCACCATTTAGTGAAAAAGATGAAAAACACATGCTATCAGCCATTCAGAAAGGCCTCCTTGAAGCACAGCGAGCGGGAGACCTAGATGCCTTACATTTTAATTTCCCGGTTATTATTAGAGAACATGTCACTCCGGGACATGATCCTAACAACCCTAATGGTATCTATGAGGCCAGGCATGAGCCATTTTCCCTTCAAATTATTGAAGGAACTAAAACAGGCAGTACAAAACTATGGAGTTAATTCTCCATTTACAACGGGAATCATTCAAGGCATCGCGGAAGGCAATCGACTTACTCCGATTGATTGGTCATTGTTAGCAAAAACAGTTCTATCTTCAAGTGAGTTCTTGCAATTTATTTTTTTTTATTTTTTAATTTTTTAATAAACATATAATGTATTTTTAGCCCCAGGGGTACAGGTCTGTGAATCGCCAGGTTTACACACTTCACAGCACTCACCACAGCACACACCCCTCCCCCCAATGTCCATAACCCCACCACCCTCTCCCGACCCCTCCTCCCCCCAGCAACCCTCAGTTTGTTCTGCGAGAATAAGAGTCTCTTATGGTTTGTCTCCCTCCCGATCCCATCTTGTTTCATTTATTCTTTTCCTGCGCCCCAAACCCCCCACATTGCATCTCTACTTCCTCATATCAGGGAGATTATATGACAGTTGTCTTTCTCCGATTGACTTATTTCGCTAAGCATAATACCCTCTAGTTCCATCCACGTCGTCGCAAATGGCAAGATTTCATTTCTTTTGATGGCTGCATAGTATTCCATTGTGTATATATACCACATCTTCTTTATCCATTCATCTGCTGATGGACATCTAGGTTCTCTCCATAGTTTGGCTATTGTGGACATTGCTGCTATAAACACTCAGGTGCACATGCCCCTTCGGATCACTACATTTGCATCTTTAGGGTAAATACTCAGTAGTGCAATCGCTGGGTCATAGGGGACCTCTATTTTCAACTTTTTGAGTTCTTGCAGTTTAAAACATGGTGGCAAGATCATGCAGAAACAGCAGCTGCTCATAACAGAGCTCGTGATGTTCCTGTTTCCATGGAGCCGCTCATGGGTGTTGGGCCGTGGGCCCGGGTGCAAGACCAGGTACAAATGAATGATCAAGCTATTGAGCATCTCCGGCGTTGTTGTTTGAGAGCCTGGGAGGGAATAGAATCTCAGGGAGGGAAGTGCTCTTCTTTTCAAAAGGTGATACAAGGTCCAAAAGAACCCTATACTGATTTTATTGTGAGATTCCAAGAGGTTGTCAAAAGACAGATAAATAATCTGGAGGCTGCTGATACCAGTCTTCAGCTGTTGGCTTATGAGAATGCCAACGCTGATTGTAAGAAACTGATAACACCCTTTAAAGGCAAGGGAACACTGACGGATTATATTAAGCTATGCCAAGGATTAGGAACAGAAACCTATAAAGCTGATTTGTTAGCTCAAGCAATGGCTGCTCTGACCACAGGAAAATTTCAAGAACGATGTTTCAACTGTGGGCAAGCAGGGCATACTAAAGCTCAGTGTAGGCAAAAAGGAAAATTCCCTCCACCAAATGTAAAAAATAAATCACCTGGTCTCTCTCCCAAATGTAAAAAGGGAAACCATTGGGCAAGTCAATGTCATTACAAATTTAGCAAGGATGGATCCCCCCTTCAGGGAAACTTATTTCAGGGCAAGCCTTCAGCCCCAAAAATCAAGGGGGCCAATTCTCCCTTAACACCCAGCTTTCAAACAAATGTACTATTTTATATTTATTACATGCTATGGCTGGTAGTGCTGGATTAGATATCCCCATTCCCAAAGATTATCTCTTAATGCCTGCCAAGCTTCCCGTTAAAATTCCAACTAATATTTATGGCCCTTTACTGAAGGGAACCATTGGGTTACTTTTGGGGACATCTGACCTTACTTCAAAGGGAGTACTAGTTCATACCGGCGTTGGGCCTTAACTGAAGGGTCAATCTAAAAACAAAGAAACTCCAATGGGTTTGGAAGCACTGGGAAAACGAGCATATTTGACTGAGAAAATTTTTCAAGATAGACCAACTTGTCATCTTAAAATACAAGGAAAGGAATTTTCAGGTCTAACTGATACGGGAGCTGATAACTCTATCATAAGTTCATTACATTGGCCTAAAAAATGATCATATAATTCCTCTTCTGTTACTATTAGGGGTTAGGGCAGGCTGGCAATGTGTGTCAGAGCTCCAATATTCTTTACTGTGAAGGACCTGAGGGTCAAAAGGGTTATCTGCAGCCATGTATTGTAGACTTATCTATTAACCTTTGGGGGTGAGATTTACTAAATCAATGGGAAGCCTCTCTGGTTATATCTTCCCGTAAGGAGGATTCCCAGATTTTTCACTGAGGGCCACTGCTCCTGAACCCATTAAGTTACATTGGAAGAAAGACAAACCCATTTGGGTGGAGCAGTGGCCCTTAACACCAGAGAAACTACTTACTTTACAAGCCCTGCTTGAAGAACAGGTAAGAAAAGGGCATATTGAAGAATCTCACAGTCCTTGGAATTCACCAGTCTTTGTTATTAAGAAAAATCAGGAAAATGGAGAATTTAACAGACCTTCGTATGGTTACTTTTGTTATCCAACCTATGGGGTCTCTCCAACCTGGATTGCCTTTGCTTAATCTAGTCCCACATGAATGGCCAATAATTATCATAGATTTACAGGATTGCTTTTATACTATACCACTTGCTAAGGAAGACTGTCCCCATTTTGCTTTCACTGTTCCCAGTGAAAATTTAAAAGAACCAGCCAAACGATATCAATGGAGAGTTCTACCACAGGGAATGTTAAATAGCTCCACTATCTGTCAGGAGTATGTGGCAAGAGTTATACAGCTGGTTAGAAATCAATTTCCACAAATTTATCTCATCCATTATATGGATGATATATTATGTGCAGCCTCTGATAACATGCAATTGCAGGATGCATTTAAAATGCTTCAATTACAATTTGAAAAATACAAACTAATTATAGTTCCGGAAAAAATACAAATCACCACACCTTTCTCATATTTGGGCTTCATTATGGACAGGACCTCAGTTAAACCACAGAAAGTTCAAATCCATAGAGATAAAATTACAACCTTGAATGATTTGCAAAAATTATTGGGAGGCATTAATTGATAAGACCTAAAATTGGAATTCCCACCTATGCTTTGCAGCATCTATTTGCCTCTTTAAAGGGAGAGCCTAATTTAAACAGCCCTAGGACCCTATCAAAAGGGGCCTTAAAAGAATTACAATTTGTTGAAAGCCAGATTCAATCAATGCAAACGGATAGAGTCCAGCCTGAGATACCATTAGATCGTCTCATTTTTCATACCCCACATACATGCACGGGATTAATTATTCAGGAAAAACTAATCATAGAATGGGTTTTTCTTCCAAATAATACTGTTAAAACACTCACTACCTATATAGACCATATTGACAGTATTATTCAATTAGGAAGAAAAAGAACTCGCCAAATACAGGGATATGATCCTCAGGTTATTGTTCTGCCTTTAAATAAGACACAAATTGAAACAGCATTCCAAAATAATTTAAATTGGCAAATTGACCTTAGTGGCTTTCCTAGAAACACTTCTTCTCATTATCCCTCTTTACCTGTTGTTTCCTTTTTAAAACATACTATTTTTGTCCTTCCTAAAGTTACTTCTAAAAATCCAATAACAGATGCCCCTACTCACTTTTCTGATGGCTCTGTCAAAGGCAAAGTCCATTATAATGGTCCTACCTCAAAGGTCATATCTACTATCGGTCTCTCAGCCCAGAGATCAGAATTAATGGCGGTTATTACATTGTTTCAAGATGTTTCTTCTGCATTTAATCTGTTATCTGATTCTTTATATACAGTGTATGTTTTACAGCATATTGAAACTGCTACTATTTCTACATCTGATGTCTCCCTCCACTCATTATTTCATCATTTACAATCCCTCATTCATCAGGGCTCTGCCCCTTTCTTTTTTTTTTTTAAAGATTTTATTTATTTATTTGACACACACACACACACACACACACACACACACACACACACACACACAGATAACGAGTAGACAGAGAGGCAGGCAGAGAGGGGGAAGCAGGCTCTCTGCTCAATCCCAGGACCCTGAGATCATGACCTGAGCCGAAGGCAGAGGCTTAACCCACTGAGCCACCCAGGAGCCCCAGGGCTCTGCCCCTTTCTATGCTTCTCATATCCAAAGTCACACTGGCCTTCCTGGGCCATTAACCACAGGTAATGAAATAGCTGATTCTCTTGTTTTCTCAGCTTTTCAGGAAGCTTCCGATTTTCACTCTCTTACACATGTAAACCAAAAAGGACTTCAACACAAATTCCCTATCACTAAGGAACAAGCAAATTCTATTGTCCACTTCTGTCCTTCTTGTGCTGCCATCAATCTGCCTACACAGCCAGCGGGCATCAACCCACGAGGCATAACAGGCAATGAAATATGGCAGATGGTTCTTACTCACATCCCTTCATTTGGGAAACAATCCTTTGTTCATGTTACTATAGATACACATTCTCACTTCATATGGGCTACAGCTCAAACAGGAGAAACTGCTGCACATGTTATCAGACATCTCCACTCTGCCTTTGCAGTCATGGGAATGCCCAAAGCTATAAAAACTGATAATGCACCTGCTTATGTTTCCAGTAAGCTTCAACCCTTCTGTAATTTGTGGAGTATTAAACGTTCCACTGGCATCCCATATAATCCTCAAGGACAAGGAATTGTTGAGCGGGCTAATCAAATATTAAAATTACAGCTTCATAAACAAAAAGAGAAAATACAAGGTCCTCCTCAAAAAATATTAGCACAACTTTTATTTACTCTTAATTTTTTGAATCGTGATGATAAAAACACTGCAGCAATAGAAAGACATTTTAGTAAACAAAAACAAGACAAAACCTATCCTCCAATCTGGTGGAAAATTATTACTTCTAATCAATGGCTCCCTGGTAACTTAGTTACCTGGGGAAAGGGATATGCATGTGTATTACCCGACGAGTCCGTTGAGCCCAAGTGGGTGCCCTTTCATTTTATAAAGTTTCGTCATGAGCAAGAGGAAAAGATTCGGATTTGAACCGGTCCCACCTATCATCAGCTTTGAGGGTCTCACCTTAAAGAGCACTCGGATCACAATACTTGGGACAGACAGAGCAAGGATTCAACTTGGGGCCAGAAAAAGAAGCTGACCAAGAAAGCAGAGGAAGTTCTGGAGAATGAGCAGCATCCTTTCACCCCTAACAACATGGTGGTAACTATGATGGCATTCATCATGGTAGCTGTAAGTCTTGCTGGATGTTATGCACAAATAAATAACTTTACTTATTGGGCTTATATACCCAATCCTCCCCTTCTCCTTCCAGTAGAGTGGGGAGAAGATATAATACCAATTTGTTTGAGTGCCTCAAAATGGGTACCTGGAATTTTGGATCCTAGATTGCCACTATTGCCACTAGAGGAGGGCACAAATATTAATCTTACCTTAGGATATCAAACTAGACCAATATGTATCAACAATCATTCCAGTTGTCTTATCCCTGATGATCAAAGATGGTCGGTAGACTTTCCTACTGATAATTATCTGACTGAAGTTCAGTTACATTTACTCTCCACTAGAGGATTCCTAGCCAATGAATATCAGGGTCCTAGCTATAGCACAGCAGCACCCCCTATTCCTGAATGCAAACTGACACAAATGTGGTCTGATGAGGGAATTCACCCTTATTGGAGGATTGTCGAGCTCCTCGCCCCAGTATTGTTATTAATGATTCCTATGGAATTGTATGGGACTGGTCCCCTAAGGGGATGGCAGTCACCAATTGCATTGGGAGACCCTGCTCCTCTCATCGAAATTTAAAATGGCAAGTTTTTGATGATCTCATCTTACCACAAACCTTAACCTCAGGAGATGCACCTCTGGCCTGGCTTGGGCAAGGACTTTCAGTGCCATCCTCTTTTGTGAATTATCATAAAAGACAAAAGAATTTATGGAAGGTCACCACCACTTTAAATCACATAAGAGTTTGGAATGGCTCTTATATTTGTCAGTCTAATAACTATGCATTCTCCTTTTTCCTAATGAAAGAAGAATGGGTAAAAGCTTGTGTTAGAGATCCCTATGTTTTTGTTATTGGAAAAATGACTTTTGATCATAACAATAGAGAAATAAACTGTCCCAGATGTAAAATGTTCACCTGTATGGATGAGAATTTTCATACAGACAATTCTATCATTATCATAGCTAGAAGAAGAATAGGCATCTACTTACTGGTGAAACACCACCATGTTTGGGAAAGCTCTCCAGATATGCATGTACTTTTAACTGGGTCCATAGAACAAAAAGATTTCTTGGGTTGCTTATAACAGCTATTTTAGGAATTGTAGCCAGTACTGCTACAGCTACCACTGCAGGAATAGCCTTGCATCAAACTGTACAAACCACACAAGTTGTACAAAAGTGGCACGAGAATGCTAGCAAAGCTTGGAATCAACAAACGATCATAGATCAAAAATTAGATGAAAGTTTCTCTGATTTAGAAGCAGCCATGATATATATAGGAGATGATCTTCAAAATATAAAGCTTAGGCTTCACATTTTATGTGGCTGGAATGTTTCTTCCTTCTGTGTTACTCCCCATGCCTATAATGAATCAGAAATATCATGGAGCAAGATTCACTGTCATATCACTAATCATGATGGTGATAATCTAACTTTAGATATTAAATGACTTCAAGATACTGTTCAAGGCATTACTTACTCATCATTACAATCAGTTCCAGGACTGAGTGTTGCACAAAGAATTAATGATATTCTGTCTAATTTAAACCCTTTTACTTGGATCAAACAAACTGGTCTTGGGGTTATAGGTGAAATGATTATTCTTTTTATTGCTACAATCTTTTTATGCTTAGTCCTCAGATGCACGCAAAAATCCCTCCAACGACTGATGGATTAAGAAGTTGCAAAATCAACTTTTCTACTTCTGTACAACAAAAAGGGGGAAATGTAACTGTCCCTCAGAACAATGTATTACTTAAAATATAATCCATGGGAAATTTTACCAGTTACCAAGCACATTTAGATGCAGCCTCAAGAAAAACACATACTGGCAACAGGCCTCTGGGGGAGAGGATGATATACGGCCTTGAGGCAGAGCAGCTGGGGATGCCCAGCTAGCTCAGGGTGGAACGCCGCCTGCTTCATTTTTCCGTTATCTCCCCTTTCCCCGCTGAAGGCACCTGTGGCTAATTAGATAGGTCCTTTGAATGTGCTTGTTCAACTATAAACTTTATACTGCTTGATCAGACATATTTTGCCCTCCATCTTGTTTATCTACAAGGCCTATGACTAATGTTTGTCCTTCTTCGGCTCTTCTGTCTGTTGGTTACTGTTTCTATCTAATAAAAGTGGGACTGAGGAGTTGTTCGGGGTGACAGTCTTTTCTACTGTTGTCCCCTGATCCTTTTCTCTTGCAGCGGACTTGTTTGTGCCTCATTCTTCCCTGGTGAGCCGTCATGAAGTGGCAAGAAGGGATTCAGGATTGAATCCCTTAATACCCAGAGGGGGCTTCCTCTCCTAGCAGTGGAATCTTATACTCTCACAAGGGGACGTGGATGCCAAGGGCAGAAACCGCTGCGGGCATGCCCACCTCACCATGCCTAAGTCCTAGCGCAGCTATAGGAGGAACCTGTCTGGAAAATCAGGTGAATGGAAATTCAGCCTTCCAACAAGGGTCACCACAAGAAGGAATCCTAACAACAAGAAACAGTGCTACAAAAGACAACCACAATGCTCATTAAGAATGCTCTCACTGTATGCATGAAAGTACAATGCTAGGAAGATACAGACTTATCTTAAGTGAACGCTGTGTTTAAATGTCTGAGAGGAAAAGGAGGACCTTGACTTTTTGAGACAAGAGGCAATTGTAGAAATGAATTAGAGATCTTAATGGTGGAGCACCTGGGTGGCTCAGTGGGTTAAAGCCTCTGCCTTCGGCTCAGGTCATGATCCCAGGGTTCTGGGATCGAGCCCCACATCAGGCTCTCTGCTAGGCAGGGAGCCTGCTTCCCTTCCTCTCTCTGCCTCTCTCTCTGCCTACTTGTGATCTCTCTCTCTCTCTGTCAGATAAATAAACAAAATTTAAAAAAAAAGAAAGAAAGACTTGATAATGTTGTCTGCCAACAGCCTAAGAGGTAAGTAGTTGAGCGTTTTCCACAGATGAGGAAAGATCATTTAAATGGTAGTGGACACACATTTAAAAATAAAACCTGTATCTTCATACTTCATAGTAAAAGATGAAAAAGGTAAAGTAAAGTAAAGTAAAGTAAAAAGATGAAAAAGGCAGAAATCCAGGGTAAATTAGGTTTTAAAATTCTACATTTTATCATACATTTCAACATGGTTCATGTTATTTGTGAATTTCACCTCAATTGAACAATATGCAATGAGGGCTGGTCTGGGCCACAAAAACTTCCTGACACTCCTTCCTGGGGAAAATGCAAATATCATTCATAAAATGAGACACTCACCCAAAGGCAGAAACAGGTGTCAGAATATACTGGAAAACATCGCCAAGGAATTCATTATTGGGAGAGAATTTTACACTGATCCAGGTTACTAGTGAGGGTGAACATGAGAACACCGGCAGGGACAGATTCCTTTGTTCTGGGACCAGGAGACATATCTGCCCTGTTGGGACTCTGGTCCCCTTGCTCAAGTCAGCGTGTCAGGCTGTGCCTTCAGGAGAGATGGGGAGGAGCTGTGGGTTAGATCCTCAACCACCAGATGGCTTTCCCTCCAAACAGCTGGGTCTTGTCCTTTCCCTGGTGTGTGAAGATGTTAAGAAATATGTAGATAAAGAAAGACAACCATATCTGCCAGAGGAAATCTTAGCAGTGACTTCCAAAATCTTCCATATCACCCAGTCCTTTCCAAACTTCATATAATTGACAAAAAGTTTTTAAGTGTAATGTTTATTTTGAAAACTTGGTTTTACTAATAGAATGTCCTTTTTTTTAAAAAAAATTTCTTTTCAGCATAACAGTATTCATTGTTTTTGCAGCACACCCAGTGCTCCATGCAATACGTGCCCTCCCTAATATCCACCACCTGGTTCCCCAACCTCCCACCCCCCGCCCCTTCAAGACCCTCAGGTTGTTTTTCAGAGTCCATAGTCTCTCATGGTTCACCTCCCCTTCCAGTTTCCCTCAACTCCCTTCTCCTCTCCATCTCCCCATGTCCTCCTTGTTATTTGTTATGCTCCACAAATAAGTGAAACCATATGATAATTGACTCTCTCTGCTTGACTTATTTCACTCAGCATAATCTCTTCCAGTCTTGTCTATGTTGCTACAAAAGTTGGGTATTCATCCTTTCTGATGGAGGCATCATACTCCATAGTGTATATGGACCACATCTTCCTTATCCATTCGTCCGTTGAAGGGCATCTTGGCTCTTTCCACAGTTTGGCGACCGTGGCCATTGCTGCTATAAACATTGGGGTACAGATGGCCCTTCTTTTCACTACATCTGTATCTTTGGGGTAAATACCCAGTAGTGCAATGGCAGGGTCATAGGGAATCTCTCTTTTTAATTTCTTGAGGAATCTCCACACTGTTCTCCAAAGTGGCTGCACCAACTTGCATTACCACCAACAATGTAAGAGGATTCCCCTTTCTCCACATCCTCTCCAACACATGTTGTTTCCTGTCTTGCTAATTGTGGCCATTCTAACTGGTGTAAGGTGGTATCTCAATGTGGTTTTAATTTGAATCTCCCTGATGGCTAGTGAAGATGAACATTTTTTCATGGGTCTGATAGCCATTTGTATGTCTTCATTGGAGAAGTGTCTGTTCATATCTTCTGCCCATTTTTTGATATGATTATCTGATTTGTGTGTGTTGAGTTTGAGGAGTTCTTTAGAGATCCTGGATATCAACCTTTTGTCTGTAGTGTCATTTGCAAATATCTTCTCCCGTTCCGTGGGTTGCCTCTTTGTTTTGTTGACTGTTTCCTTTGCTGAGCAGAAGCTTTTGATCTTGATGAAGTCCCAAAAGTTCATTTTTGCTTTTGTTTCCTTTGCCTTTGGAGACATATCTTGAAAGAAGTTGCTGTGGGTGATATCGAAGAGGTTACTGCCTATGTTCTCCTCTAGGATTCTGAAGGATTCCTGTCTCACGTTGAGGTCTTTTATCCATTTCGAGTTTATCTTTGTGTATGGTGTAAGAGAATGGTCGAGTTTCATTCTTCTACATATAGCTGTCCAGTTTTCCCAGCACCATTTATTGAAGAGACTGTCTTTTTTCCACTGTATATTTTTTTCCTGTTTTGTCAAAGATTATTTGACCATAGAGTTGAGGGTCCATATCTGGGCTCTCTACTCTGTTCCACTGGTCTATGTGTCTGTTTTTATGCCAGGACCATGCTGCCTTGGTGATCACAGCTTTGTAGTAAAGCTTGAAATCAGGTAACGTGATGCTGCCAGTTTTATTTTTGTTTTTCAACATTTCCTTAGTGATTCGGGGTCTCTTCTGATTTCATACAAATTTTAGGATTATTTGCTCCGGCTCTTTGAAAAATACTGGTGGAGGGGTGGCTCAGTGGGTTAAAGCCTCTGCCTTCGGCTCAGGTCATGATCCCAGGGTCCTGGGATCGAGCCCCGCATTGGGCTCTCTGCTCAGCAGGGAGCCTGCTTCCTCCTCTCTCTGCCTGCCTCTCTGCCTACTTGTGATCTCTGTCTGTCAAATAAATAAATAAAATCTTAAAAAAAAAGAAAAATACCGGTGGAATTTTGATCGGAATGGCATTAAAAATATAGATTGCCCTAGGCAGTATAGACATTTTAACAATATTTATTCTTCCGATCCAAGAGCATGGAATGGTCTTCCATCTTTTTGTGTCTTCTTCAATTTCTTTCATGAGTGTTCTGTAGTTCCACGAGTACAGATCCTTTACCTCTTTGGTTAGGTTTATTCCCAGGTATCTTATGGTTCCTGTTGCTATAGTAAATGGAATTGATTCTCTAATTTCCCTTTCTGTATTTTCATTGTTAGTGTATAAGAAAGCCACTTTTTAAAATTCAAATTCAATCAGCCAACGTGTAGTACATCAGTCATTTCAGATGGAGAGCTTAGCTATTTATCAGTTGCATAGAACACCCAGTGTTCACTTTAAAAAAATCATCAGGCTAGTTTGTTCTGGTGTGTAGAACAGATTACGACACTCCTGAGATCTGGATTTTTTTTTTTTTACTGTGTTATGTTAGCGACCATACAGTACTTCATTTGTTTCTGATGCAGTGTTCCAAGATTCATTGTTTGCGTATAACACCCAGTGCTCCATGCAGTCTGTGACATCCTGAATACAAATCCCCGGGCTCACCCATCCCCCACCCTCCCAAAACCGTCAGTTTGTTTCTTAGAGTCTATAGTCTCTCATGGTCCATCTCCCCCTCTGATTCCCCACCTTCACTTTTTCCTTTCCTTCTCCTAATGTCCTATATGCTATTCCTTATGTTCCACAAATAAGTGAAACCGTATGATAATTGGTTCTCTCTGCTTGACTTATTTTACTCAGCATAATCTCCTCCAGTCCCATCCATGTTGATGCAAAAGTTGTGTATTCATCCTTTCTGATGGCTGAGTTATATTCCATTCCACAACATCTTCTTTATCCATTTGTCTGTTGAAGGGCATCTTGGCTCTTTCTACAGTTTGGCTGTTTGTAGATATTGCTGCTATGAACATTGGGGGTGCATATGGTCCTCCTTTTCACATCTTTTCACATTCTTTTACATCTCTATCTTTGGGGCCAATACCCAGTAGTGCCATTGCTGGGACATAGGGTAGCTCTATTTTTAACTGTTTCCTAAAGTGGCTACACAAATTTGCCTTCCCACCAACAGTGTAGGAGGGTTCCCCTTTCTCCACATTCTCGCCAACTTTTGTTGTTTCTTGCCTTGTGGATTTTTGCCAATTTAACTGGTGTAAGGTGGTATCTCAATGTGGTTTTGACTTGCATCTCCCTGATGGCTAATGATGATGAACATTTTTTCATGTTTATATTAGTCATTGGTATGTCTTCTTTGGAGAAGTGTCTGTCCTTGTCTTCTGCCCATTTTTTGACTTGATTATCTGGTTTTTTTTGGTGTTGAGTTTGAGAAGTTCTTTACAGATCTCGGACATCAGCCCTTTGTCTGTAGTGTCATTTGTGAATATCTTCTCCCATTCCGTAGGTTGCCTCTTTGTTTTATTGACTGTTTCCTTTGCTGTGCAGAAGGTTTTTACCTTGATAAAGTCCTAAAATTTTGTTTTTACTTTTGTTTCCCTTGCTTTTGGAGACGTGTCTTGAATGAAGTTGTTGTGGCCAATGTCAAAGAGCTTACTGTCTATATTCTCCTCCGGGATTTTGATGGATTCCTGTCTCACATTGAGGTCATTCATCCATTTTGAGTTTATCTTTGTGTATGGTGTAAGAGAATGGCCCAGTTTCATTCTTCTTCATGTGGCTGTCCAATTTCCCCAGCACCATTTATTGAAGAGATTGTCTTTTTTCCACTGGATATTTTTTTTCTGCTTTGTCAAAGATTAGTTGACTGTAGAGCTGAGCTATGATTTTCAAAAAGAATGAAAACAAGCTATTTCCAGAGCTGCAAATTCTTAGCTATTTTCTGCCCTTACTTCAATGAAAGGAACACTGCATGGTGAAATCCAATTAGAAAAGCAAATAATCCTTAATGAAGAAAGACTATTAGATAGTGAGAAGAAACAGCAAAAAAAAAAAATGCTTTGTAAGGTTACATTTGCATCTACTTACACATATGTATATATATTTAAGAAAGCTGAATTAAACTATTAGTTGCATGCAAATATTTGAAACATGTGGATGACAGAAATGGAGCTTTTGGGGAAAAAAAGTAAGCAGTAAGAGCTCAGATAATGTTGAATTGTGCGCTTTTCTTACTAAAGTGGAGGACAGACTTAAAAATTGTTCAAAACTGTTGTGTCTGGGTGGCTCAGTCACTTCAACTACCAATTCAAGATTTTGGCTCAGGTCATCATCTTAAGGTACCAGGATCCAGCCTGCTAATGGGCTCTATACTCAGTGTGGAGTTGGCTTTGAGATTCTCTCTCTCCCTCTCCCTCTGGACCATAACCCTGAACTCCCTCTCTCTCAAAAATTGTTCAAAATTGGGGCGCCTGGGTGGCTCAGTGGGTTAAGCCGCTGCCTTCAGCTCAGGTCATGATCTCAGGGTCCTGGGATCGAGTCCCGCATCGGGCTCTCTGCTCAGCAGGAAGCCTGCTTGCTTCCCTCTCTCTCTCTGCCTGACTCTCCGTCTACTTGTGATCTCTGTCTGTCAAATAAATAAATAAAATCTTTAAAAAAAAATTGTTCAAAATTATAAATGACAATTCCTAGAAAGACAATGCAGGTAGACACTTAAATTTAGAAACACAATGTATAACTTTCAAAATCATTAGTGTAATTGTAGAAACCAAATAAATATTTTTTCCAGCTATTTATTTTTTAAATTTAATTAAAAAAATTGAAGTCTAATTAACACAGTGTTGTATTAGTGCCAGGTGTACAATAGAATGGCTCAACGGTTCTACCCATCACTCAGCCTTCATCACAGTAGGTGAACTCTTCATCTCCTTCATGCATGTGCCCTCTAGCAACCACCAGTCTCCCTATATATTTAAGAGTCTGGGTATTTTTTTTTCTCTCTTTTTTATCTTTGTTTGTTTGGAAAACACATGAATCTTCATCAAACAAGAAGTCTGGGAAGTCAGGCGTGCTTGGGTGGCTCAGTTGTTAAGCGTCTGTCTGCCTTTGGCTTAGGTCATGATCCCAAGGTCCTGGGACTGAGCCCCGCATAGGGCTCTCTGCTCTGCAGAGAACCTGCTTCTCCCTCTCCTACTCCCTCTGCTTGTGTTCCCTTCTCGCTGTGTCTCCCTCTGTCAAATAAATAAATAAAATCTTAAAAAAAAAGAGGTCTGGAAAGTCAGAAGGAAGCTAGGAGAATGTAGGGTATCTTCACACATGGGGAGGAAAGGACATCCTGTACATGGTTGGTGAGAATTTTAACTGGTGGCGCCATGATGGAAAAACAGTATGACATTTCATCAAAAAATTAACACTAGAACTGCTGAATGTTCCATCAGTGTCACTTCTGAGTATGTGTGAAAAGAAAGGAAACAGGATCTTGAAGAGGTGTGCACACTCCTATCTTCAGTGCAGCTTTATTCACAATAGCCGAGATATGGAGACAACCATATCCATCAATGGCCAAAAATGGATGAATGGATAGAGAATATGTCGTTTATATACATACGAGTATTATTCAGTCATGAGAAAGAAGGAAGTCCTGCTGTTTGCAACAATAAGGATGGACCTTGAGGGCGTTATACTAAATGAAATAAATCAGACAGAGGAAGACAAATACATGTTGATTTAATTATGTGTGGAATCTACAAAAGTCATCCTCGTAGAAGCAGACACAAGGAATGGTAGAATAGTGATGAGCAGGGGCCGGGTGGGTGTGGGAAGCAGGGAAATGGTTGCCAAAGGCTACCAATTTCCAAGTATAAGATGACTAAGTTCTGGAGATGTCATGCACAGTGTTGTGATGATAGTTAATACTACTGTATTAAGTCTGAGAAAGTTGCTTATAGAACAGATCTTCAGTGTTCTCACCACAAAAAAAGGGTAATTTTGTGATGTGAGGGAGGTGTTAGTTAAAGGCATGCAGTAATCCCCTTGCAGTATCTCTCAATCAATACCTTACACCTTAAATTTACATGGTTATAAGATGTGTTTTCACTCCACAGCACCTCCCTTCCATTTCTGCCAGACCTGGGTCTTCAAGCTGAAGTGAGTCTGTAGTAGGCAGCAAACGGTTGGGCATTGCTTCTTTCTATCCATTCAGTTACCCTTATGTGTTTTGATAATCCATTTACACTGAAAGTGGATATTATTATGCGAAGACTCGCCATTGCCATCTGATTTGTTGTTTTCTAGCTTCTTTGTTTCTTTCTGACTCTCGTGAGGTGGTATTGGGATAGAGAGAAATTCACAGGATGTTATATATGAGTAATTTGATGTAGAAATTCTACAGGAAAGGGGAGCCACTCCTTCCTCATGTGCTTTCTCCAATTCCCCCTGATTCAGGACCAAGATGAGGCCTGTTGGGGTTGAATCCTACCTCTGAAGTGGCCCCCACATCTTTATGGATGACCTTCAGCTCAGTTCAGATTCATGGGGAAGGACGAGGTCTGAAAGTCACATAAACCGAGTTTAAATCCTTAATTGCATACCCTGTGGTCCTTAAGTATTTGTTGAGAGACCCACCTTCTCACTTGGGACATGGCTCATTCTTTGGTTAGACTCAGGTGAGGGTCAATGGGTAGATGGGGAACATCTTTGAGGGGACCTCAATGCCAACATGTGAAGTATTGGCTACATTCATTCAAGAATGACTTTGGTTGATACTCAAGATCTAGAGGAAATCGAGGCTCACTCCATCCCACTCGAGGTGGAAGTGACCAGAACCTCGAAGATAGAAGGACACACATATACACATCGGTGGGTATTCTCAGCAGCTGTCTGCGTTTGGCTCCTCCTCACGTGGGAGAGACGACTGTAATCATGACTTCCCAACTCTGCATTCAGTGAATTCCCACAGGTGGCTTCAAGTTGGCCACAGAGTGAGTATTTTCACCAAAGAAATCAATAAAGGCCTTAAATCAGGACTTTTGCAAAAATGGCATTTTCTTAAAGCCAGTTGACCCACAGCTTGTGGTTCTCACTACACACACCGGATGCTCATCCCAAGTGATGATACCACTAGAGAAACTGTATCGTTTATCATGTGATGAAGAGGGAATGTCTTGTGGGTCCAGATCCTTCTTTTCCAGAATGATTTTTGATGTATTTTTCCAAACTGGACTTGCTGTGCATCCATCTGTTCAGTATTTAAAACAGAATCTCTGTTCTGAGCTGAAGAGTATACACACTGGGGAATAGAGGAAAAAGCATTCCATGAACCTGGACCAGAGAAAAAAGGTGGAGAGAGAGCTACTGGGGAGGATTAGCCTCACGTCATAGGGTTGAGGAAAGAAGGAAGCCAGTCCAGAAAGTGTCAAGGAAAAGCCAGGAAGGAGAAGTGCCGGGGCGAGAAATTACCACAATTTAATTGCTGAAGAGGCACCATAGCACCGACCCAGACATTTTCCTGCATCAAAACCATGTTAACACCCAGAATATTCTCAGTACAATATTTCCCCAACTTATGCACAGGTATTCTTCCAGAAACTCTTGGTATCATCCATTCCATTTTCAAAGTTCTACTTTGAAAGACTTTGAAGACTGTCCGTCTTCTCGCTCTCACGTGTGTGTCCCACTGCATCTTGGGGTCTTCCTTGATGGTGCCGAGTTTGAAAGAGCAGCACCCCGAGAACCATCAGGATCAAGGCAGAGATCCCCAACCGGATGAGATTCTCCATGGTGTAATCTTGGCTGTTTGACGCTAGAGACCGTGGACAAAGAGATTGTGGTGGTCAGAGCGTGTTGACATGACCCTGGCATCCTACATGTCCACGTTCCTGCATTTATTGACAGGATGTGTCCCTGTGAGCCCACCACATAACTCTGAATTTCTCCTTATTCATCCATTCTGGAGGCTGACTTGTTTTGGGTTCTCTGAGGGCACCAGCTACACCTGAGAGGCAAAAATATAGAGCCTGTGGTTGGGGAGACATAGAAATACTTAAGTAATCTCTTTTCTCCTCTCCAGGGAGTCCCTGAATCTTGCTAATACCATCTCAGTCCCTTAAGGTAAGCGTCTCTAGGGTCTCACCTTCCATCTAATTAGGAGGCAATAATAAATATGGGAAGCTTCGTTTTTATCCTGAGGACCAGGAACATGGAGGAGTGAAAAGCAGGGTCCACCTTTTCATTCCTGCACATCAGCCAGCTCCTTCTGGTCCCTGAGTTGGGATTATATATTTCTACATCACTTTCCATCTTTATCTATACATGTGTTCTTTTTTGAAAATAACATGTGATCTGACGAACACTGGCTCTTATCCACAATGAATGAATCATTGAACATTACACCAAACATTAATAATGTACTTATATGTTGGCTAATTGAACTTAATAAAAATAAATGTTGGATTATATAGCACACATCAGGCATTTTCCTACGAGCAAGGATTTCCGTAATTCACATCACTGCTAATCATTCACTCAATGTGTTGTCTAGATATGAAGGTGGATGAGAAACAGGCAGAAAAGACCACAACAAACCACCTGATCAAAGATAGAAGATGGGCACATGGATGAACACACAGAGATCGGTCTTGGAATATCAAGGAATACCAGGTAACTCTAGGACTGGGGAGGGAACGCTAGACTTGGATTCTTATGGAAGATGTTTTGGAGGATGGCCTGATCCAGGTGACACATTTGTGCTATTGGAAATTGGGCAGAAATCTAACCTCTCTCTCTTTCTTTTCACATCATACAAAAGTTACTGATGCAGAAAGGGCACGTTCAGAGCACAGAAGTCCCAAGAAAGAGGAATTCCTGAAACATCTTCCAGAGAACTCACTGGTACCAAATTTCCAATCTGGTTTAGTCTTTTGAAATCCAGGATAGGATTCAACCTTTGGTAACTGGGAGAACAAAGTCTCAGATATGAATGGAGTTTTGTCAGTGTCTCAGTCAGGAGTGGCCGGTCCAGCTCAGCTCGAGCTGCGACTTCCAGGGACTCCCCAGCCTCCTGAAATGAAGATGAGAGTCACCCTTTACTGTGCTCTACCTATGGTGGGCCTGGTTCCACAGGTGCCATGATAGTCTGACTTTCTACATAGCAGCACCCAGCACAGAGATAGCCAGCTCTTCTCTGCACCTGACCTGGGCTTCCTCAGGCTTTTCCTCTCCCACTAACACACAGTGCGCCCCCACGATCTCAATATTGCTGGAGACACGAGGCGACTCTCTTCAAATCCCCCCAACCCCCATCTCCAGGTCCAGTGGGAACAACCCCTCTGTATATATGAAGTGCAGAGGATCAACTTAGTTCAGCCCCGGACTGGAGAGGTTGTGTATGCTCTAGGCTAAGAGGGCTCCATTCCCAGCAGACATGAAGATTGTCTGTGGGGTGTGGGAGTGTAGACTCCAAAAGAAGGGGGTGCTGAGGGGCTGTGCTGGGTCTTCTGTCCTACTCAGCCCTACTGCTCCTTGTCACAGCTTGTCTTTTATACTCTTTTGTCTCCTCCTTGCAGTTAGCTAGTCCTGCCTCTGTCCCTCTGGTTGGGGTAAAACATGGAGAGAGCACGGCACTCTCCATCTTTTCATCCCCCCAGAGAGGGATAACACAGTGGCTGAGCTCCTTGTTGTTCCCTCCTTCCCCTCCCAGCCCAGAGCTCTCCAGGGACCGGACTGTGACTCAAGCATCAGAGCCCTCAATGGACATGGGTGTGGACTCCTCACCTGAAACCAGGATCTCCAGGGGGTCACTGGGCTGTGACAACAGGTAGGGGACGTTGCTGTGTGAGCCGTAGCACCGGTAGGTCCCCTCGAGGTCTGAGGTCACGGGACTCAGGGTGAAGTTGACCTGATAAGGTATCGCTATGTCCTGCAGATGAAGGACCTGGGGAGGGTCGGACCCCTCCTTGGACAGGTGGAAGGTATCAAACCAGATCTCAGAGTGACACTGCAGGGTCACGTTCTCTCCCCAGGACACTGACGTCCCCGGCTCGGCCGAGAGGGACGGTTTCTCATACATTCCTGGGGGAGAGGAAGGTCGTGACATGTAAAGAGCCACTCCCTCTCTACATGCCCTTGACCCTGGGCTGGGGGGCCACATCCTCTCTCCAGGGACTCTGTGTGGGACCCCCTCTCGGCACCTCCCATCTCTCTGAGTGGGTGTCCTTTATCTCCATGGCCCTCACTGTCCCTCTCTCAGTCCCTGTCTCTAGACCACATCCCTGCCTCAGCCTATGATCCTGGCCCTCTTTCTGGACCCCATCACCCAGGGACAACCGTGGTCCCAGGCCCTGAGCAGACAGGACATGGGTCAGGGAGCTCCTCACCTGTGATCAGGACAACCAGAGGGGCACTGGGGGCCGACCAGGTGGAGGAGATCTTGTGTCCACAGTAGCATCGGTACCGGCCCCCGTGGGTGTGGCTCACAGGGCCCAGGGGGAAGTTGGGGCTGAGTTGCCCTTCTAGACTCTGGGGAGCTCTGAGCTCCTCGTCCTTGGTCAGAGCGAATCTCTCAAAGCCGGTCTCTGAGCGACACTGGAGGGTCACACGGTCTCCAGACTGCACCAGGGAGCGCGGCTGGGCCAAGAGGGAGGGCGCCCTGTAGACACCTGGACAGCAGGGGACAGTGGTACTGGGGACGCACTCCCCGCATGGCCCACAGCCTGCAGTGAGGCTCTCATGGGCCCCTCCCACGTTCTCCCACCTGTGGTTCTGGCCCCAGGACAACAGTGTCACCCAGCCCCCATCAACCTCAGGGTTCCACTGCGCATATAGCTTAGGTCAGTCATCTGGGTCCAGGAGGTAGATGGGGTGAGGCAGGGGCCCCCCTCACCTGTGACCTGAAGGTGCAGAGGGTCACTGGGATGTGACCACGAATCCGGGTATGACTTGGAAGAAAGGTAACATCTGTAGGTCCCCGCATGGGAGGTGTTCACGGGGCCCATGTGGAAGAGCCCCTGCCTCCTCTCACGATGGAACTTCCATTCCAGGTGTTGGGGCGCATCAGCCCCCCGCTCCTTCAGCAGATGGAATGACCCCTGTGGCCATGATGAGCTACAGGAGAGGGACACGTTCCCTCCCAAGGCCACCACAGGGCCTGGGTTGGCTGAGAGGGAGGGTGTGGGATACTGTCCTGAGGGAGAAGGAGGGAGCTGGTTACAGGACCATCACCCCACGGACCCGACGAACCCCATGTACTGTGGGCTGTGAACAAGGGGTCCCCGTGAAGCCACAGTCCATTCCCTTCTGCCTGGAGGAGGGGCCCAGGGGGAGGGGACCATCTCCTGCTCTCACCTATCATCACCAGGGACAGGAGTTCACTCAGCTGTGACCAGCTCTCCCCGCTCCGATATGCACACCGGTATCGCCCTACATCGTGTAAGCTCATGTATGTAATGGAGAAACTGGCCTTGTTGCTGGAACCCTGTGAGGTCTCCAAGGTCTCCGAGACCCTTTCTTTATACAGATAGTAGACGTCGGCCTCCAGAGATGCCTGACACCAGATGGTCACACGGCTCCCCTTGGTGACCATGGAGCTGGGATAAGCCCAGATGGAGGGTTTGGGGAGGGTCCCTGGAAAGGAATCAGATGGGGAGTTGCAAGGGGGCCCTTCTCCTCTCAGTTTCCCACCTGTCACCCCAAGGCCCCTCCCACATGAGTCACTATCAGCCCTGACCCTCTTGCCCCTCAGCTGCTCAGGGGGTGGTTGGTAGAGACAGGAGATCTGGGGAACACTCACGCATCTGTGCCTGGTCCCACAGGCCCCAACACAGCCCTGGAAGAGAGTTCCTGTGAGTGCCTCCCACACCCACACGTAGCTGCTCCAAGCCTGGTCTGGGCCCCTGGGTGCTGGGGTCACAGCTGGGGCTGAGCACACGCCTCCCCCAAGAAGTTCTGTCCCTACTGATCCTCCCCAGCCCTGAGGTCTCCCAGGGACCCGGACCAGGGGACAGGAGGGGGGCGACCCCATCCCTCCTCTTTTCCAGAAAGCTCACCGAGGCAGAGAAGAGCAGTGAGGGTCGGAGTCCTGGCGCTGCCCCCCATGGTCCTCAGCGGTGCAGACAGCTTATAACGTCCTCAGCGTGAGCTGGACAGACAGATGCACAGGGTGTGGTACAACCCAGGCCCCGTGTTCCTCATCACGCGTCCTAGAGGGATGGCCTCACAGGAAGGGGAAGAGCCCCCGCGGGGCCTCTCTCTGCTCTCCCTGAAGGGTGAGCCGAGGGCAGTGAGTCCTGGGACCTTTCAGACAGACTGAGTCTTGTCTCCCCAGACCCCACTCTGTCTGCTTCCTCCCCAGCAAGCCCAGGTCTAGAGAGTAGCTGGTTCTGGCCCTCGAGGCTGGGGGAGGTAGGGCAGGGCCTGGGAATCAGCCCCATTTCAGTTCCCCTTCTGCCCTGTCTCACACAGAGGCTGGGTGTCCTGGGCTGAGACACTTCCCTTTCCTGAGCTTCTGTCAACGCAAGTTTTCGTCCTTCCTCCCAGCACGTTGGCAATCAGCCCGTGTGCAGTGAGCAGTGGCCACATCCCGTCATGGTACCAGGCACTGGAGACTCATTGGTGAGGGGACAGTCTTGTTCCTTCCCTGGATGCGTGGGGCTGTGACAGTGACAGCAGACCATACAAACCCTTGACAAAGGGAAATCAGCCCATAGTTTTGGTAGACCAAAGAGAAGGAGAGAAACTGAGGATAGAGAGCCCCATGTGGGGACCCTCTGGGATGGAGAGTCCAACACAAGACGGGGCAAAAGCAAGTGTTCTGAGTGGTATCATCCTTGCCCAAGATGCTGAACTCTCCTGGCACTGCGTCGTTAGGGAGTGAGGGACCCGCTCCCACACAGGCGCTTACTGCCCCACACGTGTTCCTGGATTTTACCTTCAGGAGCAGGAAAATCGCCAGCAAGGTAATGTGTGAACAGATTGCTGTTGTGAGGAGATCACAACAGATCAGAGGCCGTGTTCTGCGGGAGGAGGTTGTGGTACCCAGCAGCGATGACACCCTCATCTTCGTCGGCTGGCTGCCTGATGAGCTGACTGGCATTCTAAGCTGCTCACAGAATCCCAGGAACACAAATATATTCACAGATGGTAGGAAGAGTTGGCAATGGTTCTTTTTTTTCTTTTCATTACCTAGGATGTTTGGAAGGAGTCTGCTCTGTTGGGATTGTCTCCGCTGTCACATCCCAGGAAGACAAGCACGTGGTTATGAGTGTGTGTGTGTGTGTGTGTGTGTGTGTGTGTGTGTGTGTGTGTAGAGGGTAGGTGGTGAACTGGGATGAGCTTGCTTGTGGGGAGGAGAGGGCCCTGCTGGGGCTGGAGAGGGTAGCTCAGCCTGGTTGTCAGCCCGTGGAGGGTCAGGTGTAGAGAATGGGTGTCACTGGATTAAGGTAGAGACAGGTGGGCAGGTTTTGTGCAGGGGAGGGGCAGTGATGAGGAGGTATGGAGCCATGAGAGTAAGACAGTTCCTCAGGGAGTCAGGGCCTGGAGAGGAAGCAAGAGGGGAAGGCTGATGGGGTGGCTCCAACAGGACTTCTCCAGTCTCCACTGATCCTGACTGTGGTGTGGATGGGTTCATGGAGGGAGGGCTCAGGGAAAGACCTGTGTGGAGACATCATCCTGTGTTTATTTGACTGGAGGAGCCATTGGGGCCACCTCATATGGGTGACCCCAGGGAAGCTTGGGAAACATATTTCTAGACTAAACTGACTCACAAAGGGAACCACCACTTGGCTCTGTACTTGGGTTTGTGTTTGTTTCCTTCACACACTCTCTCTATCACGTTCTCTGTTTCTGGGACAGCACTACCTTCTCTCCAGCAAAACCCGAGTCATTCCTGTCCCTGCACGGCCTCTTGTCCCCCAGGCATTAGCTCATCTAGAATCTGTCTCCATGCTTTGTGCAAATCAGTAGCTGGACACAGTTAATGTTTGTTAATCCATCGTCAGCTGGTGGATATTTGATTGCCACCACCTTTTGTCCCTTGTGAGTCCTTCTATGAACTCACTGGAATAGTGTCTCCTCAGTTACATGGATGCAATTCTCCTTCATGTCTGCTTTTCATTGTGGTAATAAGAGAGCTTAACACGAGATCTACCCTCTTTACAGATTTGTCAGGACCCTCTTGTTCACTCTAGGCATGGGGTGTATGTGGTGTATGTATCTTGCAGAACTACAACTTAGGCCCAGAAGTGGAATTTCTTGGTGACACACATGCTTCTGGGTTCAAGTGTTTAAGGGTGTGGAATCTCTCAATTTCATGGGCCTGTGTGCTCGTGGCCCTCCCACGACGGATAGCACACCGTAAGTATTCACATCTCATCTGGAGTCCTGGACCCTCAGACCAAACTGGGCCAAGAAAAATAGAAGTAATCATCCCACATAAAGTGCAAGGAAACCTGGGTGCACTTTAGGGCTATCGGAGTGGCATTAATGGGTTCTAGGTTGACTTGAACTGTTTCATGACATCAGTTCTGCACGTTCCTTGCCATTGGGCACCTCATGTGGGGACCCGAAGTTGCCTATGAAAGGAGGTATAGATTTGGGCAGAATGCTCGTGAGAATTTGCCAGCATTAGGTGGTCCTTTGGACCACCCTGTCCCCCGTGGCCTAGAGCGCTTTCTTGCTTGGGGCATGTCGCGTCCACCCGGAAAACGCGCCGAGACGATGCAGCCCACCCAGGGGCCCTGGCACAGGTGAGCTTTCCCGGAGCAGAGTTGAGGGAGGGGTTGTGGCTGGGCATCAGCCTCCGACTTTTTGGGCCGCTGTATCCCCGACGGTTGGGGATGGCCTCAGTGGGGGCATGAAAGTTTCTCTCACTCCGAGGCTTGTCTGCAGCTCCAAAAGTCACCGTTTCCACCTGGGTGGCAGGTGGACTTGTGGCGCGGGACTCAGGGATCCCCAGTTGGAGGGCTGGAGGGACAAGACCCTGGAAGGAAGACTGAAAAACCAGGCAAGGGTTAGGGCCCGGACCTAGGGGCATGGCAGGCCCCATCTTCCAGCGCCAGGGAGGTTACCCCTGGAGGCTGAGTAGCAGGAGGCATTGGCCTCGCCTGTGCCTGACTCACGGAGGGCTTTCTGGCAGGGTTCAAGTCAGGACAACTCAAGATCCTGGGCCAGGCCCAGGGGGCGGCCCTGCAGACATGCCGTGCTGGAATCGAGTTCGCCGGGGGTTTTCCGGTCAATTCTCACAAGCTACACCAGAGATACTGGCCAACGCCATGAGCCAGCATTTTGCACACTGGATTTCTCGGAGGCAGCACAGACAGGCCATCTGGTGGTCGTGAAGGATGCGTGGAGGGTGTAGGGGCATCTCCTGGATTTATCCCTTTCAGGCTGCATCTTTTGATGCCAATTTGTGATTCATTCAAACAGCCTGCATTATTGAACTGAAAAGATGGAGACCCTTTCATGTGCCTCCAGGTCTATGGTGATTGCAAGGGAGGAAAATGAGAAAATGTGTTCATTGGAACTGGAACCAGAGCATGGCAGGGTATGGAGATGTGGACTGAAGTCTGCCATGCAGGTGTAATCTGGTTGGGGGAAGATGAGAGCCAGTGAAGACAACTCACCAGTGGTTGGGAAGGGGAGTCCATAGTTTAATGGCAGAAGAGGGCATGCATTGTCCCTGCACTGGGAGCCATGATTCCTCTCCCTCCTCACAGTGACCTGCAGACAGTTCACAAGGCACATACCTCACATGCTCTTCCAGAAGCTTCTGGGCACACATGTACTTCCCAGTCCCTGCTATTCTGATCGTTGCATTGTTCTCTCTTGTGTTTGCCTCCTGGCCGCATCTTGCACTCTTCTCTCACTGTACCAAGCCTGAAAGATGAGAATCCCAAGGACCACTAGGATCATAGCTGCCATGCCCATGCAGAAGAGAGTCTCTACTGTGTAATCTGGGGGGATGGGAGGCTATGAATTAAGGTAGAGAGGTCACCAAGGTCACAGCTGATGAAAATCACCCAGGTTCCTAGATGTCCACCCAGGGCACCTACCTCCCCTTGACAGCACTTAACCATCCATGCCATCCCCATACCATCCATTAATCCCCAGTGTTGGTGTCTGCCTTCTTTTGTGACGGGCTGATAGTATCAGCCACTTCTGAGAACCATAAAAGTATGGGGGGAAATGAGGTGCTGATGGGACTCAAACTTGTCCCCTGGGCTCTGTGTTCTTGTACCTGCCCCATTTCTCGTGATATAACTAATATGGAGCCCCTAATGAACACTTTCTCTGCTATCGAAGGATTGTCTCTGTTCTCCTTGGATTCTTTCGGTCTCCTTGTGTTTTATGAATTGAGCCTTTGCTTCTGAGTCCCATTGGAGCAGAGTCTTCCTGTGTCCCCTAGCTCAGAAATTCAGTATGTAAAATCGTCTCTCAATGTAGAAATACTTGAGCTATTCAATTTTTGTGTTCATTCTGAGCACGTAAGCTACCTCTCGTAGATAGGGGAACTTGCTTTTTTCAGCAATTCAGGACCCAGTGTTCATGGATGAGAGATTGGCCATAAATATATTGAAGATGCATATTCATATTTATGTATATATGAATTAATATATATGAATATAGATATGAATATATTGAGAGACAGTGAGAGAATTCAATACATACCATGTAAGTGTGTTAGATATTTGAACTATCCTAGGTAGGGTATCACCATCACCGTCACCACCATCACCATAATCACCATCACCATCATCATCATCATCATCACCATCACCATCATTACCACCACCATCATCACCATCTCCACCACCACCACCATCATTACCACCACCATCCTTATCATCGCCATCACCATCACCATTATCATCACCACCACCATTACCATCCCCATCACCACCATCACTACCACCATCCACATCACCACCACCATCCTCATCACCATCCCCATCCTTATCATCACCACCACCACCACCACCCTTATCACCATGACCATCCCGATCATCACTACCATCATCATCATATCACTGTCCTCCTCCTCCTCATCTTTCTCTATCTCTGTCTTTGAGTCACAAAGAACTCCAGGAACTGCCAAAAGATTTCAAGGAAGAACGCCAGTCATTTGATTTTTATCTTCAAAGACAACCCCTCTCACCTCAAACCCTTAAGGAACAGAGAAAATCAGTGTTGTTATAAAACTGGTGAACACAAAATTAGATAATCCTGTAAACCTATTTTAAGCTGTTTTCACATAAAAAAACAAAAATAAAAAGTGTAGATGAGTTCTAATTATTAATCTCTCCATGAAAATTTCAAATAAGCTTATACAATTCAGAAAGTATGAATGAAGAATAGACATCATTTGGTCGGTTAATATCCAAATGTTTAATACCAAGAAGTCTTTTAAATGTATCTCATTAGGGCTAAAAAATTTGAAGAATAAATCAGGAAATGTATAAGCCTTTGGAAAGTTCTATTCCTAATTTGTATTAAGAAAAGCATAATTCTTTTTCCTAATAAAACCTGAATATAACAGAAAAATGACCTGAAATAGACAGGTCAGTATTGCTATATACATAAAAATACAGATTTTTAGCATGTGTTTGACGTACAATAATTAAATAATTTGGGCTATCAATTAAGATGTTTTCTTAAAGCAACACTTAGATTCATGTTAACATCTTACTTTGTCGTCATTATCATAAGGCATTTGCTGCAAATAACACCAGTACACAATCTGGAAATAAAGAGGTAAGTTTCATTTTTTTTTTTTGAGATTGATACAATGATCATCAGTAAATCAAAGGAGATCAATTGTAAAGCACCAAAAGGTGGTGTATCTGTACTGTTAATAGAATATAAAATTAATATAACCAAACCAATATTACTGTTATATATACTTAGCTATTATTTAGAAAGTATAAGGAAATAGGGGAGGAGCAAGATGGTGGAGGAGTAGGAGATCTAAATATTGGGTCCCAGGAGTCCAGCTAGATAGCTATCGAACCTTCTGAACACCTACAAACTTAACAGGAGATCGAAGAGAAGAAGAGCATCAATTCTAGGAATAGAAAAGTGACCATTTTTGGGAAGGTAGGATGTGCCAGGAAGTGAATCTGAGGCAACAGGAAGATAGACTGCGGTGGGTGGGTGGGTGGGGGGCAGGGCTGGCTCCCAACAAGCAGTGGAGCAGCAGAGCACAAAATCTGAACTTGTAGAAGTCGGCTACACTGAGGGACGTTGCTCCAGAGGCTAAATGGAGTGTGGGGGTGGGTGGAGCCCTTGCAGGGACAGTGTGGGTCAGGACCCGCAGGGTCACAGAAAAACCTGTGGTGTCTGAGTGTGGCAGAGCCCCCAGGTATGGGAGCAGGGAAGCTGGTGGCTTCCTGGAAGAGGGGAGGGGCTCTCAGCTTGGGGTTACCTTACACCGTTATCTTCAAGCAGGGACCCCACAAGTGGCAGATCCAGGGAGACCCCTCCTTCCTCTGGGAGGAGCGGCATGGGGGCATATAGCAGGAAATGGCTGGTTTGGAGACTCCAAGGACGCTACACGCCAGAGACAGAAATGCTCAGTCACAGGCCGGGTGAGCTTTGGGAAGCAGTTTCTTCTTACAGACCAAAATACACCCAAAATCAAGTGTGTGGCTCTGTTCTATTCACTAGTCTACACACACATACACACATATATTCTTTCCTCCTCCTTTCCTCTCCCCCTGGGTTTTGAGTGTCTTATGATTTGGTTAGTGTATATTTTCTGGGCTGATTGCTACCCTTTTAGTATTTTGTTCTCTCATTCATCTATTCTTATCTGGATAAAATGACAAGCTGGAAACACTCATCTCAAAAAAAAAAAAAAAAAAGGAAAGAAAGAACAGGGTGCCTGGGTGGCTCAGTGGGTTAAGCCTCTGCCTTTGGCTCAGGTCATGATCTCAGCATCCTGGGATCAAGCCCCGTGTCAGGCTCTCTGCTCAGCAGGGAGACTGCCTCCCCTCTCTCTCTGCCTGCCTCTCTGTCTACTTGTGATCTCTGTCTCTATCAAACAAATAAATAAAATCTTAAAAAAAAAAAAAGAACAAGAGGCAGTACCAATGGCTAGGGACCTGATCAATACGGACATTAGTAAGATATTAGAAGTAGAGTTCAGAATGATGATTATCGAGGTGCTAGCTGCTTGAAAAAAGCATGGAAGATACTAGAGAATTCCCTTCTGGAGAAATAAAATCTCTTTCTGGAGAAATAAAAGAACTAAAATCTAACCAAGTTGCAATAAAAAAAGCTATTAATGAGGTGCAATAAAAAATGGAGGCTCTTACTGGTAGGGTAAATGAGGCAGAAGAGAGAATTAGAGATATGGAAGACCAAATGACAGAGAGTAAAGAAGCTGAGAAAAAGAGAGATAACTACTGGACCATGAGGGGAGAATGTGAAAGATAAGTGATACCATAAGATGAAACAATATTAGAATAATTGGGATCAAAGAAGAAGACAGAGACAGAAGGGCAGAAGGTATATTGGAGCAAATTATAGCAGAGAATTTCCCTAATTTGGCAAAGGGAACAAGCATCAAAATCCAAAAGGCACAGAGAACCCCCTCAAAATCAATAAAAATAGGTCCACAACCGATCATCTAATAGTAAAACTTACAAGTCTCAGTGACAAAGAGAAAATCCTGAAAGCAGCTCTGGACAAGAGTTCTGTAACATACAATGATAGAAATATTAGATTGGCAGCACATCTACCCACAGAGACCTGACAGGTCAGAGAGGACTGGTATGATATAATTAGAGCAGTATACGAGAAAAAATGCAGCCAAGAATACTATATCAGGCTAGGTTGTCATTGAAAATAGGAGAAGAGATAAAAAGCTTCCAGGACAAACAAAAACTAAAAGAATTTGCAAACACCAAACCAGCCCTACAGGAAATATTGAAAGGGGTCCTCTAAGCAAAAGTAACAGACCAGAAAGGAACAGAGACAATATACAGTAACAGTCACCTTACAGGCAAAACAATGGCAAAATTCATATCTTTCAATAGTTACCTTGAATGTAAATGGGCTAAATGCCCCAATCAAAAGACACAGGGTATCAGAATGGATTAAAAAAAAAGGCCCTTGATATGCTGTCTGTAAGAAACTCAGTTTAGACCCAAAGACACCGCCAGATTTAAAGTGAGGGTGTGGTAAACAATTTACCACGCTAATGGACATCAAAAGAAAGCTGGGGTGACAATCCTTCTATCAGATAAATTAGATTTTTAAGCAGAAGACTACAATAAGAGATGAGGAAGGACACTGTATCATACTTAAAGGGCTGTCCAACAAGAAGATCTATTAATTTTAAATATCTATGCCCCTAATATAAGTGCAGTCAATTATATAAACCAATTTTGACAAAATCAAAGAAACACAACAACAATAATACAATAATAGTAAGGGACTTTAACGCTCCCCTCACTGAAATGGACAGATCATCTAATCAAAAGATCAACAAGGAAATAAAGACTTCAAATGACACACTGGACCAGATGGACATCACAGATATATTCAGAACATTCCATCTCAAAGCAACAGAATACACATTCTTCTGTAGTGCACATGGAACATTCTCCAGAATAGATCACATCCTGGGTCACAAATTGGGTCTCAACCAGTACCAAAAGATTGGGATCATTCCCTGCATATTTTCAGACCCCAATACATGGAGGCTAAAGAGCATCCTACTAAAGAATCAAAGGGTCAACCAGGAAATTAAGGAAGAATTAAAAAAATTCATGGAAGAAATGAAAATGAAAACACAACTGTTCAAAATCTTTGGGACACAGCAAAGGTGGTCCTGAGAAGAAAGTATATAGCAATACAAGCCTTTCTCAAGAAACAAGAAAGGTCTCAAGTACACAACCTAACCCGACACCTAAAGGAGCTGGGGACAGAACAGCAAAGAGAGCCTAAACCCAGCAGGAGAAGAGAAATAATAAAGATCAGAGCAGAAATCAATGAAATAGAAACCAAAAGAACACTAGAGCCAATCAAAAAATCAAGGAGCTGGTTCCTTGAAAGAATTAATAAGATTGATAACCCCCTGACCAGACTTATCCAAAAGAAAAGAGAGAGGACCCAAATTAATAAAATCATTAATGAAAGAGGAGAGATCACCACCAACACCAAAGAAATACAAACAATTATAAGAACATATTACTAGCACCTATATGCCAGCAAATTTGACAATCTGGAAGAAATGGATGCATTCCTAGAGACATATAAATTACCACAACTGAACCCGGAAGAAATAGGAAACCAAAACACATCTATAACCAGCAACCTATAACCAAGAAATCTCCCAACAAACAAGAGCCCAGGGCCAGATGGCTTCCCAGAGGAATTCTACCAAACATTTAAAGAAAAATTAATACCTATTCCCTGAAAGTATTCCAAAAAATAGAAATGGAAGGAAAACTTCCAAACTCATCAATGAGGCCAACATTACCTTGATCCCCAAACCAGACAAAGATCCCATCAAAAAGGAGAATTACAGACCACTATCCTTGATGAACATGAATGCAAAAATTCTCACCAAAATACTAGCCAGTAGGATCCATCAGTACACAAGAAGGATTATTCACCATGACCAAGTGGGATTTATTCCTGGGCTGTACAGTTGGTTCAACATCTGCAAATTAATCAAGGTGATACAATACATTAATAAAAGAAAGAACAAGAACCATATGATACTCTCAATAGATGCTGAAAAAGTATTTGACAAAGTACAGCATCCTTTCTTGATCAAAACTCTTCCCAGTGTAGGGATAGAGGGTACATACCTCAATATCATCAAAGCCACCTATGAAAACCCACAGAGATTATCAATCTCAATGGGAAAAAACTGAGAGCTTTTCCCCTAAGGTCAGGAACACAGCGGGGCTGTCCACTGTCACCACTGCTATTCAACATAGTGGTAGAAGTCCTAGCCTCAGCAATCAGGCAACAAAAAGAAATAAAAGGCATCCAAATTGGCAAAGAAGAAGTCAAACTCTCACTCTTTGGAGATGATATGATATTTTATGTAGAAAACCCAAAAGACTCCACTCTAAAACTGCTAGAACTCACATGAATTCAGTCAAGTGTCAGGATCTAAAATCAATGCAGAGAAATCAGTTGCATTTCTATACACCAAAGGCAAGACAGAAGAAAGAGAAATTAAGGAGTTGATTACATTTATAATTGCAGCCAAACCATAAGATACCTAGGAATAAATCTAACCAAAGAGGCAAAGAATCTATACTAAGAACACTATAAAGGACTCAGGAAAGAAACTGAGGTAGATGCAAAAAATGGAAAAACATTCCATGCTCACGCATTGGAAGAACTATTGTGAAAATGTCTATGCTACTTAAAATAATCTATACGTTTAATGCAATCCCTATCAAAGCTATCATTTTTTTTTCAAAGAAATGGATCAAATAATCCTAAAATTTATATGGAACCAGAAAGGACCCCGAGTAGCCAGAGGAATGTTGAAAAAGAAAACCAAAGTTGGCAGCATCACAATTCCAGACTTCAAGCTCTAATCATCCATGGGGTAATCATCAGGACGGTATGGTACTGGCACCAAAACAGACACGTACATCAATGGAACAGAATAGAGAGCCCAGAAATGGACCCTCAACTCTATGGTTAACTAATCTTCGACAAAGCAGGAAAGAATGTCCAATGGAAAAAAGACAGTCTCTTCAACAAATGGTGTTGGGAAGATTGGACAGCCACATACAGAAAAATGAAACTGAACCATTTATTTATACCACACACAAAAATAGACTTAAAATGTGTTGGGTCCGTTATCAAAGGAACGAGACTGAGACAAAGTTATACAAAGCCTTATTCTATGCCAAGCATTAGAAGTCAGACTGACCAGCCAGGGCCGCCTCCGAAGAGAGCGACCCCCTTGGTCTTGCAGACTAGTTTTTGTAGGGCACAATCGCAGACATCTACATATGTGGCTTTGGCTGATTGGACGTCTTCTACCTGTGTGTTTTAGTAACGGTTACCTGGAACTGATACTAGTAACTGCTGAGGTGTTTATTAAGCAACAAAATGGCCTTGTTTTACGTATGTGTTTTAGTAACGGTTACCCGGATCCGGTATCAGTAACTGCTGAGGCATTTATTAAACAACAAAATGGCTATCTAGGCAACATGGCAACAACAAAATGGCTACCCAGGCAACAAAATGGCTATCTAGGCAACATGGAATCACTCTGGCTAAGCAGGGCCAGGTAGGCCCTAGGGGTTTAACAGGTTTTAACGTGGAATCGGCCCCAACAAATGGATGAAAGACCTCAATGTGAGACAGAAATCCATCAAAATCCTTGAAAAGAACACAGGTAGCAACCTTTTGAAACTCAGCTGCAAACTTCTTCCTAGAAACATCACCAAAAGCAAGGGAAGCAAGGGCAAAAATGAACTATTGGGACTTCATCATACCAAAAGCTTTTGCACAGCAAAGGAAACAGTCAACAAAACCAAAAGACAGTTGACAGAATGGGAGAAGATATTTGCAAACGGCATATCAGATAAAGGGCTAATATCCAAAATCTATAAAGAACTTATCAAACTCAACACCCATAGAACAACGAATCCAATCCAGAAATGGGCAGAAGATATGAACAGATATTTTGGCAAAGAAGACACCCAGATGGCCAACAGACACATGAAAAGTGCTCCACATCACGTGCAGCAGGGAAATACAAATCAAAACCACAATAAGATACCACCTCACACCCGTCAGAATGGCTTAAATTAACAAGTCAGGAAATGACAGATGTTGGCGAGGATGTGGAGAAAGGGGAACCCTCCTACACTGTTGGTGGGAATGCAAGCTGGTGCAGCCACTCTGGAAACAGCACAGAGGTTCCTCAAAAAGTTGAAAACAGAGCTACCCCACAACCCAGCAATTGCACTACTGGGTATTTACCCTAAAGATACAAATGTAGTGATCTGAAGGGGCACGTGCACCCGAATGTTTATAGCAGCAATGTCCACAATAGCCAAACTATGGAAAGAACCTAGGTGTCCATCAAAAGATGAACCGATAAAGAAGATGTGGTATATATATACAATGGAATACTATGCAGCCATCAACCATCCCCAAATATTGCCATTTGCAATGACGTGGATGGACCTAGAGTGTATTATGCCAAGTAAAATAAGTCAATCAGAGAAAAACAATTATCATATGATCTCTCTGATATGAGGAATTTGAGAGGCAGGGCAGGGGGTCATTGGGTGTAGGGAAGGGAAAAATAAGATGGGACAGGGGAGGGAGACAAACCATAAGAGACTCTTAATCTCAAGTAACAAACTGAGATTTGCTGGGGGGTGGGAGGGATAGGGTGGCTGGGTTATAGACATTGGGAAGGGTATGTGCTATGGTGAGTGCTGTGAACTGTATAAGATTGGTGATTCACAGACCTGTACCCCAAAGCAAATAACAAATTATATGTTAATAAAAAAAACTAAAATAAAGTAAAAAAGTATAAAGAAATAAAAATCATACTTACAAATGAATAAAAATTGAACAATTTTTAAGATTTGCATGTAGAAATTTGATGACAAAAACTTCGGCATTCACCTGCGTCATTTATAAAGCTTGCTTCTGAGCATGTTTTGTTAAAAAAAAAAACCAAGACTTTATCATCATAAATTGCTCTCTGTAATAAATGTATACATTTCATCTAATCCCGATGAAATGGGAGAATTTCTTCAGTCATAAATCCTCATTACGTAAATTTGGAATTTATATCTGCAAGGATCCCTTTAGAAGTTCCGAGAAGCAGGCACAGGGACACTGGGCAGGTGTCCACACGTAATGCAGCGTGAACACGAATCGCACAGGGACACGCGGTGCAGCATCTCTGGGGAACCCACCTGGGTCTCAGGTGAGCACCCAGGGGCATGCAGGCCCCCAGGTGAGCGCAGGGGGCGGTAGAGAGGTGCCCACAGGAGGGCAGCCTTCTCTCTAGGACAGCGTCTGGAATGAGCTCCACCTGCGCCCTCAGAAAACGGTCGGAGCCGCTCCAGGCCCGGGGTGAGAGCGCTCGGCGGCTCCTCGGTGTGGGGGAGGGGCTGCATACTCGGGTCTCTTGGAAATGGGAAAGAAGAGCTGAGAAGGGGGCGTCTGTGTGTCCTCTGCAACTGTCCCAGAGTCCCCGCATCCTCCCTGGGCGCCGGGTCAGGCCTGGACCCCGAGGGCGGCACACCCGCCCCTCTCTCTCCTCTCTCCCACACGTTCTCCAAACCGGGCTGGGGGCCTAGGCGTTGCGGTGCGCTGACGAGGGGCAGGTGGTTTTTAGGAGAAAACGCACAGTTTCGTGTGGAATGAGGAGGGTCTGAGACGCTCAATCAATGGGGGTATTTTCTAATCTCTGCGGTCTTCCTCCTGCTCTGCTGAGACCCGGGCCTGAGGAACACAATCTCCCGCGCCCCATCCCCCTCGGCTTCCCAGCCCTTCCCAGATCCCAGTTCCTGGCAGAGGCAGCGCGGTGCAGGTCAGAAATGGGATCACTGCAGCAGCCCCTTGCCCCCTTTGAGGAGGGGGCGCCTTTCTCAGAAGCTCCGCCTCCCAGGAGCGGGGAAGTCCTGCAGACCCCGCCCCAGGACGCCCTTGGCCTGCCTCTTGCGCAACGCTACCTCACCCCTGCCCCTGGCTGGTAGCCAGCGCCGGGCTTCTGAGCCGGAGACCCCGGGAAGTCAGCGGGTGGCATCTCAGCGTCCTGGCATCTAGGTCCCTGCCTCCCGACCCTCCGTCCTCAGTCCTGCCAGAGACTTCAGGGATCGGGCTCCCGGGGGCAGGAGGTCCCGCCTATTCCCACGCCCTCCTGGGTGGACTTGCCTCACCCCTTGCGAACCCTTAAGGCATCCTGTCTCAGACTTCCCTGTTCACAGGGCACTGAGCTGACCTTTTCTGCCCAGAGGGGACAGGGACAGCAGGGACTCGTCACCCAGGAGCAGGGACCTGGCCCAGATCACCATCTCAGGGAGCACTGAGAACGCCCCCCTCCGGTGAGCCCCCCCATACCTCACAGTCCAAAGACTGGGAGAGAAGGAGGTGGGCTCCTGAGCTCCCTACCCTGGCTGCTGCTCTCTGGCCGGGCCCCCAGCCTCTCCCTCTGCCCTGACCATGCAGCTGTCCTCTGTGGGCCCCATGACGGCCCTGCCATGACTCACCTGACTCCCAGCCCCCTCCTGAGAGACTGCACAGAAGCCCGTGACTCAGCAGCTATGGCCCCGGGGCCTGGGGAGGGGGTGGCAGTCGGGGCTGGGTCTCTAGAGGATCCTGGACAGTAGCTGGGTGGACTCTGGAGCTTCTCCCAGAGACCCTGTCTCCGCTCCCGCTCTGTTCCCTGTGGCCCAGCCTCAGAGTCATGTGGCCCCAGGTGTCTCTGCTGGGCTCTCAGCCCCTCTGAAACACAAGACCGTTCCTGAGTATTTTAAGGGGCAGTAGATCCTCTGAGGGGCTCTCAGAACGGACGTGCGGTGGTGTGTGCTCCTTCTGAGCAAACAGACCGCAGGGACGCCCTGATGTTGAGCGGTCCTGTGGGTGGGGGTTTGGCGCTGACCCAGGAGTCCTCGTCTCACTAGACTTCTCCTGTACCTGCCCCGTCGACTCCCCAAGACCTTCCGGCTGCCCATCGGGCACCTTTATTCCCAGCAGAGGGACAAAAGGTGAGCAGGGGTGCAGGGCCTCTGTTGGCCTCCTTTGAGCTGAGGGGCAGATCTCCCTTTGAGTGATGCTCCTTGGAGCCCCTCCCTCCCATCCCAGCCCAGGTAATAGAGCCCTGAGTAGATCATCAGGACACAGAAGGGACAGGATTGGGCTCCTCACCTGAGACAGCAGGCCCAGGGGGTCACTGGACTAGGACCACACCTGGGGGGTGTTGCTGTAATAGCCGTAGCATCTGTCGTCCACCTGAGACCGGGGGTCACAGGGCCCACAGGGAACAGGGCCTGGGTTCCCCCACAGGGGCTGGCTAGGAGTCCAAGGTCGAGGAGGGCTGGCCTTCTCCTTCCTTCATCAGGACAAACTTGTGGGATCCCTTTGGTGAGGCACACTGGAGGGTCACATTCCCTCCTGAGGTAACAACAGGGCTGGGCTGGGCTGAGAGCCGCGGTTTGTCCAGCAATCCTAAGAGAGGAGGAGGGGGTGGTGTTAAATGCGGATCAGACCCCCACATTGTCCCCAGGCAGGGCTGTGAGAGGGAGACCCCTGAGAGCCCACCCCCTTCCTGAGGGCAGAGCCTGGGGCTGGGACCCTGAGTGGGCTCCCACCTGTCACCACCACCAGCTCCAGGGGGTCACTGAGCTCTGACCAGCTGGTGGGACTGGGATAGTCACAGCGGTGTCTTCCTGCATATACATCTGTCATGTGTGTGATGGAGAAGTTGGCCTTGTCCCCGGGCTCCAGTATCTTCCGTGTGTCCTAGGTCACTAACTTTCCCTCTTTATGCAGGTGGTACTCCTGGGCCTCCGGCCTCACCGACACCAGATGGTCACATGTGTCCCCCAAGGCATTACAGAGCCTGTCTCAGCCCAGATGTTGGGTTTGGGAGGGTCCCTGGAAGGAAACAGAGGCTGGGACACAGACCTTCCTCACCCTCTGGTCCCAGCTCAGCCCCAAATCCACAGACATTCCCCTCGGTCAGCCCAGAACTTCTGTTTTCCATCCCCTGCTGCCTGGTGGGTGACCCCTGTCCCCAGTGAGGAGGTGGGACTGGGACCCCTAGGGACAGACTCATCTTCCTGCACTCTGGTCCTGGGTCACACACTCAGACCTGGAAGAGAGTCCCTCTGAGAGGTTTGCCCTGAATCCTAGCAGATCCCCTCCTCCCCTTGAGCCTCCTGAGCCTGGGGTCTCCTACAGACCAGGGCCTGTCTGTGGGGTGGGTCCCTTCCAGACTAGGTTGTCCCCTCCCCTCCTCAGATCTCACAGAGACAGAGCAGGGCTATGAGGATGGGGGTCATGGCGTCTCCTCTCTCTGGTTCCACCTGTGCAGATGGAGGGACCACTGTGACCACAAGACAGACACACACAGGGGGTGGCCACACGGAGGCCAGTCCTGCCTGTCACAGTATTGTCACCTCAGCAGTCCCCAGGAAGGGGAACAGCCCCTCCCCACGCCCAGCCTGGCTCTGGTGTTCATGACGGTAGAGTGGGGGTACCCCGAGGCTTCCTAAGATGGCCCATCCGGGTGAGGAGACCAGGGCAGGTCCTTCCCTCCCAGAGCCTCCCCCATGGGTCTCCTTTATCTCCATCACACCCTTGGGTCCTCAGCATGGACAGGTCCCCAGACCCAGAGCTGCTGTAGGGGATGTGGGTTGTTGCTGTGCTGGGGAGCTCATGTCAGCACAGACACTCTTGTGACGTCTTTGAATGGCTCAGGTCAAGGTCATGGTGACAATGAGCCCAGAGGAGAGATACCGGCACAGAGGGAAGGGAACACAACCCCTCTCTTGGCCCTGGAGCGTGGGCTCTCTTTCTGTCTCAGCCTCCAAGGACTTCTCTGTTTTCCTGTGACTCTGTCCATACCCTCACTTCTTGGGAATATCTGTGTGAGTTCCTCCTGGCTCCTCCGTGCCCCTTGTTTCTGGCTCCGAGTTCTCCTCCCGATTTTGGGTCCTTCCTGCACGCTGTAGGGGACAATGGGTAGATGAAAGTCCTGATTTGTTGGGGAAAAGTTGATCTTTAGTAAAATATTTTTCTACCAACCATTGCCTATGTGAATTGAGCAGTAATGTGGTAATCAGATATTCCCCCCCATTTTTTACTTTTATTTTTTATGTTTTCCTTTTCTGGAGAGAGAGAGAGAATGCGTACGAGGTGTGGGGGAGGGCAGACGGAGAGGGAGAGAGAGAGAATCCCAAGCCGACTCCACACCCAGCCCAGCCTGAGCTGGACTTGGGGCTGGATGTTTGACCCCGAGGTCATGACCTGAGCTGAAAGCAAGAGTCAGACCTCAGCAGCCTGAGCCCCCCAGGCACCCCATTTCCCCCCCTTTTAAAAGTTATCTTATTTCTCATTCTATGTGGGAGAGGGAAGTGCAATGTCTCTCTCTTTCAGTATTCTTGTTGGGCGTTCACGCGAGCCCGTGAAAATGTTTGGGAATGTGTCTGTTCTATGAACCGTGTGATTTGTGGGACCTGGAGTTAGTTTTGTGGGACGAGTTTCATTTTCAGAGGTACTTTATTAAAGAGCTCAAAAGGTGATTCAGGTTTTCTACTTATTCACGAGCTGGTTTTAGAACTGTTTCTGGGGTCCTGGTCCATTTTATCCACATTGGATGAAGGTCTTCTAAGGTCCGCTCACATCTCTCCTGAAAGGACTCCGTCCGGAAGGGGACCAGAAGGCACGCATGCAGAGTCTCATGCACATGTCCGTAGCCGATGATACTCAAGGTCAGAGACACTGATTTCCTGTAAATGCCTGGTTTTAGAGAAAAGGGAAACCCATTCCCTGACCATGGGTCATCCACCAAGAGCTTCTCCCAGACTCAAGCCAGGAAGTGTCCGCTTGGTCTCAGGCTGAACTCCCTCCTTTTTGTTCTCTTCCCCAGACACAGTCAACCCCAAACCCTCAGCAGACTCGCCCTTAGATCGTGTGCGAGTTTCCACGTCCCAAAGTACAAGTCTCTGCTGTTCCCAGATGCACTCTATCTTTCGTAATCCAGCTTGCCTCGGTTTACCTCTTTTATCTAGGTTGACACCATAAAACCTGTGGGATTTGTACTGATGTCCCATATTTCATTACTGATGCGGGTTCTTGGTGTCTTTTCTCTGCTTCTTATCGAGGGTCGCTAGGACTTTACACACTCTGGGAATACTCACGATAAATGTTTGTGGCTTTATTAATGTTATGGGACTGCATGCTTATGTTCTTTCCCCAGAGTCGTAAGTTGAGGCCTCAGACCCCAGCCCGGCTGTACTGGAAACGGGGTGTCTAAGGAAGCATTTAGGACAGAATGAGGTTGTAAGCGTGGTCCAGATTTGGTTAGAACAGTGCCCTCAGGAGAGAGTCCAGGGAGCTCCGAGTGTGTCTCTCTGTCCGCGCGCTCACACCAGGGAAAGGTGCACAGCAAGACGGGGCTGTCTGCACCCAGGGGGTGGGTGGGGAGGCCCCCGCCAGACACCCCACCCCCCGTCGCACGTTCGTGGAGACTTCTGTGGTCTGTGACATTCGCCACAGAGGCTGGAGCAGAGGGCTGCAGACTTGGCCGCCAAACAGAAAAGAGGCGGGGGCGGCTGGAGGAGTTTGGAGATGCTGCGTGCGCCCCGGCTGCTGGCGGAGACGTGGACCACGAAGTCCACTCCCGCCGGGCCTCGGCCACAATGAGGAACGAGGCATTGCACCAGGGAGAAAACGGGACCCTTGTGACGGAGGGGCGGAGAGCATGGCTGGACCCTGTCCAGAGGTAGGCGGGGCGCAGGCCAAGGGAGCTGCGGAATTTGGCGCGCTTGGGATGGTGCTTGACGTGTGCCTGGAGCGCTCTCGTGTGGGCGCTCACGGCGAAATTCCGGAGGAGCCAGGAGATTGGAGGAATGAGTTTGTTGTAGGTTAGTGACCACACAGTCCGTCGTCTGTGTCTGCTGCAGTGTTCGAAGTTGCACTGTTTGCGTGTAACACCCAGTGCTCCCTGCCATCCGTGTCCTCCTGAATATCCACCACCGGGCTCACCTGCCCTCACTGCCCCCAATACCTCAGCTGGTTTCTGATCAGAAAGGATGAGTACCCAGCTGTTGCTTCAGCATGGACGGAGCTGGAGGGGATTATGCTGAGTGAAATAAGTCACGCAGAGAAAGTCAATTATATGGTTTCACTTGCTTGTGGGACAGAGGAAGAGCAGGGAGGACATTAGGAGAAGGAGAAGAAAAATGAAGGGGGTTGGGGGGACCAGAGTGGAGAGGAACCACGAGACACTGAGGACTCTGGAGAAGGAGTTGTTCAGCTACAGACTCCGAAGGGAGACCTGGAAGATTCTTCGGACAAATGAGGGAAAGGGTTTGGGAGAGCAAGCGGAGCCAAGGTGAGAGGACCTGTGGGAGCAGAAACGCAGCCCAGGGGCATGGAAGGGGATGAGATGGGAGGGAGGAGTGAAAGCTGTCAGACTTCTCAGATTCTGCAGGATGCGACCATAGGCTTCCTTGTCAGCTGGCTATGTGCTGGTTTTCAGGGAAAGAGAAGGACGACGCCAAACTCAGTTCAGAGATGGGCAGGGCTGGCCCCGTGGTTTCAGAGTTTGGGCTACTGGCTTGGTTTCCCCTGGGCAGGCTCTGCTCGAGGCCTTGGGAGTGGGGCCCTCACAGAGGGAAGGGCCCTGCAGCCCCCCAGCCATGGCGGTGGCACCCCAGAAGGCCTGGCGGGCCGCGCGTCGAGCCAAGGCTCTGTCCATTCCAGTGCCTTAAGGTCTATGCAAGTTGCTTTACTCAGTTTTGAACGTGGTCCCCTCTTTCTTCTTTCCCATCGCTCCCTCTGGGGGCGGGCACGTCACTGGTCTGGGTCACGGGCTCACCACACCTGCACAGGAATTCTGCCTTCGAAGACATTGTGCCCCGAACCTTGCCCATGTCTGACTTACAGGATAATTCAGAATCGACTCTGGATTTTAGATTGATCGATGATGCTGGAACGAGTGTAGATTTTGGGGGCGTCACTGTTGGGATGGAATGACATGAAATGTTTATGCCCCCCCCCACTTCAATGCGTGCTGCTGACCTAACTCCGGGGCTGGCTGTGTTTGGAGATGGGGCCTCTACAGAGGAATGCTCATGAGATCATAGGGTCATGCCCAGATTAAAGAGGGTGGCGACCCTATAAGAAGAGACAGTAGAGATCTCTCTCCACCTCACACGGCGCACAGAGGAAAGGCCACGTGAGCAGGCGTCCTTTAGGCGTCCTTTAGCCGCAGGGAAAACCCTCCAAGGACAACAGCCCTGTCAGCACCTTAGGTTCAGGCTTCAGCCTCCAGAACTGTGAAGAAATAGATTTCTGTGTCGTCAGCCCTCCTCCCCTCAAACCCCAGTCCATGGTACCTTGTTAAGGCAGCCCAAGCTCATACAAGTGATTTTTATCTCTTTTATCCTTCATGACCAATATATATTATCATTTTCACCCAGTGCCATGGGACGAATTTGCTGTTCTTTTTCTGACTTCTATAGATGTTGCCTAAGCCCCTGATTTTCAGGCGCTCTTTTCTTTGTAATAATTTCATTCATAATTTTCCCTTTGGCCTGTAGCGTTTACTTGACCATTTAGTGAAACTGTGCATCAATGTAGAATATTTCCGTTGTCATTTATGTAAAAAAAAGTCTTCATTTGTGGTTTGCTTCTCTTGCCGCGGGTTTTTGGAAGGGTTTTGCTTTATGTCTGAAGATAGGGAGCTGGTATTTTTTTTATCTACAGCAGAATTAAGTGATTTCTAAAGCTCCAGGATATCCTGCTTGCTTATGAGAGGTCCCCAGGCCAAGGGGTGTTAGCTGAGTGTCCACGGGGTGGGGCTCAGGGCCACAGCCTCTTGGCGTCTCTACAGTCCACTTCCCAGGATCGTGGGGTCTGGGTCCTTCCTGGGCTAGTGCATGGGCAGAGCAGCACCCTCACTGGGCTCTGCTGGGGACTCCGTTGACTGCGAGGAACGGGGTGCACTTGTCTCCTGTCTGAGATTCAAGCTGTTCCTCTGGGTGTGGGTCACATCCTGGGGGTCTTCAGATGCCATGGCCTGGAGGGTGGGAGAATGGGAGTCAGGTGTGTGATGCGTGGGGAGCCAGGGTTCCGGGAGCAGCAAGGACCCACTTGACCATCCTGTTCCCCTTACTGTCCATTGTGTCCAGCAGTCCGTCCGACACAGGGAAGGAAGAGGGGCCGCTCCCCCTTGAAGGCTGAGTGGTTCCCCCTGGGACACAGTCACCCCAGTGGACTCACTGTCAGGGCTCTGCTGGGGGAGACAAGGAGGGCGGCTGACCTCCACCTTGACCCTCTTCACTTACAAGTCCACCCGGAAGCCAAGGTCGATTTTAAGACCTAAATGATCACTTGGATGGATTCCCGGTTGGGACATGGTTTGATTGTGTTTCTATCACCCAGTCTAAGACAGAGCCTTGCCAAACATAGATTCCCCATAAGGATTTGTCACCTCCCTGAATGAATAAATGAACTAAGGTTGGGGGAAACTCAGTCTGTAGGATTTGGTTCAAACCCTTTAGCCTGCATCCATATGCTCATAGACAGACGAATAGAGACAGGGCACTTGCCAGGCGGCCAAGAAGAGGACAGATCAGCACCCTGTGCTCAAGGAATTCATGGCTGTGGGGTGGGAGCCGCCCACAAACAAGGAAGCCATGATTTGGGGGAAGGGTAAGTACAGTGGAGGGGACAGGGGAGAGCCTGCTTCTGTTACAACAGCTCCTCCACCCCGAGCGTCGGCACAGCTGGCCAGTCCCTCTTTGCCCCGGGTGGGGATGCTGTCCTACCTGTCGTGGGATGTGTGGCAGCACACCTGGCCCCTAGAGGCCATTGGCAACCCCCTCCGAGCTGTGATGAACAAAGTGTCTCTAGATGGACTTGGGGAAGTACTAAATATCGAGGGTAAGAAAACTCTTCTGGGGAGATTGGACACTTGGCGCATGGGACATTGAAAGGCCCACTGGGCCGACAAGCAGAGATGGCTCACAGGAGCTTGGATATCTGAGGCTGGAAATAATTGTGGA
Organism: Lontra canadensis; assembly: GCF_010015895.1. NCBI lineage: Eukaryota > Metazoa > Chordata > Mammalia > Carnivora > Mustelidae > Lontra > Lontra canadensis. Next base: position 1,462,738 of record NW_022631200.1, on the reverse strand, counting down.
ATTATGAGCCTGGAGATGGTCCAGCTGTACCTGGGATTAAATAAACGTGACAACATCAAATAGGGAGTTGTCTCATAGTGAGGTCAACACAATGTTCGGGTGAGCTTCCTGCGGGACTAGGAGACAAATGACACATCATTACACTCAAGGCACATGATTGTGTAGTTCCATTACATCTAAATCCGCACAACCAGAGGGAAGAGAGTAAACAGAGCAAAAGCCAGGCTGAGGATCTCTGTTCACGGACAGACCATTCAACAGAGTGCCTTTGTGTGAATAAGAGGCACAGTGCTCAGTAGCCACCAGTAGGGTCTTAAATCCCATTATCCCTATTGTGCAGTGCACAAACTGTACAACTGTCCCTGGCAGCATTGCCATTATGAGAAATGGACAACCAACAGTTGAAAGGAGGGGACCAAGAAGGAGGGGCCCATGTGGTATCAGAAATACCCACTGAGACATGATGTCCCAGTAGCCTGCATGTATCACCTCTGAAAGAGGGGTGAGGTCAGATGTTGCCGAACCGAGGGATAGGATGGTAGAGAAACAGCCCATGGATTTAGCCAATGAACAAGGCTGTGCCGTTCTTTCTGTTTGGTGCCATATTTTGGCAGTGCTCTAGGAAGCCACTTTGTATCTTCAGAGTTGGGTCTCACGTCTCAGGTAAACCAGAGCTCCCTATCGTCTACTTACTTGACTTGCAGCATTTTTTCTGGCACTGGCGTCAGACAAGGAGGAAGAGGAGAAGGAGGAGGAGCATCGGGAAGAAGGTCACAGGCGCTGGGATCCAGCTTCTCTGGTGCTTATGACCTTGGACACGAGGGAAACCATGAATGGACCATGATGTCAGTTAACTGGGCAACTGCTGCATGTAGACCCGTGGTGGGGTCTATGCCATCATCACCTCTGATCTCCATAACGATCACGCACCAGAAAATGCCACCCCCACCTTCACCCACTTCACAGACAAGGAAACCAACGCTCGGAGAGATGAGTCCGGTGCCCCAGGTCACCAGGCCAGGAAGTCAGTGGCAGAGCTGGGGTTCCAACCCAGGACTGTGGGTTCCCTGTGCTCTCCTCACAATGCCCACCCTAGTGGCCACCTGCTTCTGGCTCTGGGCTCCTGCCTTGGTTGGAATGGTCCGTTCTGTTGTCCTCATGTGCCCTGCCTTCTCCTGTGCCCCAACTGAATGCGTCTGCTACTGTCAGAGGTTTTGGGGTGCTCAGAACCGTCCCTGTGTGGGAGGGACTCCATGCCTTCCTCACTCCCCAGGTCCAGCCAAGACCGGTCCTCTGCCCTGCAGACCCCACACTTGCACATGGGGCCTGCTGCAGTTTTCAGCAAGCACATGAGGGAAGGGAACAGGAGGGTTCGCACACCCAGTGGGCCCGTCCCATGCAGGGCTCTCATGTCCAAGATCTCACCTAAACCTCTCAGCAAACCTATGAGGGAGACCATAGGGGACACGTTTCACGGTGAAAGGATTCATCTGAAATCCCACCGCCCAGAAGCGGCAGATCTGGGATTTACATCCCATGGAGCCCAACTGTCAAGCCCTTGCTTACTTCTGCTTGATTCTGATTTCTTTCCAGCAGGGCTGTCTGGATGCAGCCAGGCTGAGCACTGCAGGACAGACAGAGGAGCTCTGGGGCTGTCGCCAGCATCACTGTCCTGCCCTTCCCTGCATCCTACAGCCCTCACTGTTCACCTTCCCATTCTGTAGTCCTAAGGCAGCAGCCCCGGAAGGTCCGAAAGGACATGTCCTCGGGATCTGAGCCAGGATTCTCCCCTGTCACAAATGGAGAAACTGAGGCCCCGATGGAAAGGGACCCACCCCAAATCACCATCTCAGGGAGCACTGAGACCCCGCCCCTCAATGGACCCCACCAGGTACATTATCAACCCAGGACAGGGAGGGTGGCATGCTCCTCCCTTCGGCCTGGCTGCTCTCCGCCTAGCCTCTCCCTCTGCCATGACCACCCCACCGTCATCGACCAGCCTCAGCCCCTGGGGCCTCCCCGCTACATCTCTGCTGGACTCTTAGCCCCTGGGACACTGGTTGCTTCTGAGTATCTCAGGGGGTCTTTGTTCCTCTGGGAGGCTCTCAGACTCCCCGGGATGGTCTGTATCCTTTCTGAGGAAAGAGGTCCCAGTGACGTATCAGCTGTGCAGTGGGGACCTGGGGGTGGGGCCTGGAGCCCCCAGAGGGTCCAGGGAAAGAGACAAGAGGAGGGTGGAGGGCTCGAGCTTCCCACAGAGACCCTCTCTAGGCTCAGACCTTCCTGGTGTATCTGCCCCAGGGCCCCGAAATCCCTTCTGCAGGCACCTAGAGCTTTGAGTGGTGGGCGTGTGGGGAGGGGCAGGTGTGGGAGGACAGTGTGGTTTTCATTCCTCTGAGGGGTGGATGCCCCCGTGAATGAGCCTCCCTGTAGCCCCTCATTCACATCCTATGTTGGGGGTCTTCCAGACAGGGTCAGGTTGACCACAGGAACACAGAGGGGACAGGGCTGGGCTCCTCACCTGAGGCCAGCAGCTCCAGTGGGTCACTGGGGTCCGACCACACCTGGGGGGTGTTGCTGTAATAACCATAGCATCTGAATGTCCATCTGAGGCTGGTGTTCACGGGACCCACAGGGAACAGGGCCTGGGTCCCACCACGGGGGGCTCTCTGGGAGACCAGGGTCCAGGAAGGTTGGTGCTCTCCTTCCTTCATCGGGACGAACCTGTCAAATCCTAACCATGAGCCACACTGGAGGGTCACATTCCCTCCTGAGGTCACAACATGACTGGGCAGGGCTGAGAGCTGGGGTTTGTTCTGTAATCCTAGGAGAGGAGGAGGGGGTGGGTGTTAAATGGTGCTCAGATTCCCCACATTATCCCCAGGCTGGGCTGTGAAAAGGAGACACCTGAGAGCCCACCCCCTTCCTGAGGGCAGAGCCTGGGGCTGGGACCCTGAGTGGGCTCCCACCTGTCATCACCAGCACCAGGGGTTCGCTGAACTCTGACCAGCCATTGGGACTGAGATAGTTACAGCGGTATCTTCCTGTATGCATAACTCTCATGTATCTGATGAAGAACTTGGCCTTGTCCCTGGGCTCCAATGGCTTCTGTCTGTCCCAGGTCTCTAACTTTCCCTCTTTATGCAGGTGGTACTCCTGGGCCTCCAGGCCACCCTGACACCAGATGGTCACAGATGTCCACCAGGGGATTGCAAAGCCTGGCTCAGCCCAGATGGTGGGTTTGGGGTGGGTCCCTGGAAGGAAACAGAGGCTGGGACACAGACCTTCCCCACCCCCAGGTCCCAGCTCTGCCCCAAACCCCCAGACGTCCCCCTCGGTCAGCCCAGAGCTGCTGTTCTCCATCCCCCGCTGCCTGATGGGTGACCCCTGTCCACAGTGAGGAGGTAGGACTGAGACCCCTGGGGACAGACTCACCTGTCTGTGCTCTGGTCCTGGGGTCCACACTCAGCCCTGGAAGAGAGTCCCTGTGAGAGGTTTGCCCCGAATCCTAGCAGAACCCCTCCTCCCGTGAGCCTCCTGAGCCTGGGGTCTCAGACAGACCAGGGCCTGGTTGTGGAGCGAGTCCCTCCCAGACTAGGGTGTCCTCACCCCTCCTCAGATCTCACCAAGACAGAGCAGGACTGTGAGGGTGAGTGTCATGGTGTCTCTTCTCTCTGGTTCCGGATGTGCAGACAGAGGGACCACTGTGACCGTAGGACAGAGAGACTCATAGGGTGTGGCCACGTGGAGGCCAGTCCTTCCTATCACAGGGTTGTCATGTCAGCAAGATGTGACAACAGGAAGGGGAACAAACCCTCCCCTGAGCCCTGCTCTGGTGTCCATGATGGTGCAGGGGGTGGGTCCTGAGGCTTCCTGAGATGCCCCATCCAGGTGAGGAGACTAGGACAGGTCCTTCCCCCCCAGGGCCCCTGTTGGGTCTCCTTCATCCTCAGCATACCCCCTGGGTCCTCACCATGGACTGGGGCCCAAAGCCCCAGAGATGCTACAGTGGACACATGTTCCTGCTGCCATTTAGAACTCAAATCAGCACAGACACAGGTGTGTCCTCTCTGATCAGCTCACGTTGAGATCATGGTGGTAATGAAACCAGGGGAGAAATACAGGCACATATGGAAGGGAGCACAGCCCCTCTCCTGGCCCCAGAGTGTAGACTTTCTTTCTGCACAGGTTTCTCTATTCTCCTGTGACATTGTCCACACTCCCCAACCTTCTTGGGAACATCCCTGTGAGATGCTCCTGGCTCCTCAGTGCCCCTTGTTTCTGGGGCAGAGCCGTCCTCTCCACCCTGGGGTCCTATATGTAAGCTGTAGGGAACATTTATTTCAGTGGTGTGGGAGCTCTGATTTTTGAAGGAAAAGTTAACCTTTCTCTAAATATTCATCTATTATCCATTGCCTGTGTTTCCCAGGGTAAAAACATCCTGTCTCCAAGTCTGTTTCCTTGTTTGGATCTTGTCCTGAACCCCACTCCTTAGGGTAATTGTGGGGGTCAGTGGTTCCCAGTTCATGGGAGGGGACTCATTACTGTTAGTTTTCAGAGAGGGATAAGAGGGGTTTTGTACATGGAAGGATTATGGGGTCAGACTTAACCTAGGTGGATGTTTTTCACATCCAGTCAAGACCCCCTCACATGCTTTGTACCAATAAGCGCTACTGACCATATTTCTGAAATGTGTAGAAACAGTCATATGCAGGAACCGAGAAATGAAAACTCCCCAGAGAGTCAGGGAACCACAAGAAAGAACAGAGAACAATGCTGAGCAGCTGTCAGCTTCCAGGACCATCAGCAGGTCATCTGGTAGAACCTTCCACCCATGTGGACACAGAGAGGGACTCCAGGGTCCTCAGAGGCAGGCAGGGGCCAGGACTGCGGGTGAAGGCTAAAAACTGCAGTGCTCCCCAATGTGTGTTTGTGGACAACAACAGGGGTTTCTCCACTCACTGACTCAGGTCAGCTCCGAGTCACCTCCCCTACGTGTGTGTGAAACAGATTCATTGAAGTTTTTCTCTTTTGTCAGTGACTATGAGCTTGAGGCTTGCATTGGACCCATCCCTGCCTAATACAAGCCTGAGCAGATGTGACGTTTGAGAGAATGGACACCACAGACCAGGAGAAGCTGCAGTTATCTCTTGTGGTCAGCCCGACTCCCAGAGCAGCCCCGGGAGAATCCCTTCTCGTATGAACAGGTGTATGAGAGGAGAATGTCCACCAAGAATGGACATCAGAGAGTGATCTTAACAATGGTTAAGTGCACGGACAATAAGCTACAGATGAATAAGAATGATCATACACAAGGAAATGGAATCAATAGGAAAATAAGAGAAAAAATTAAGCATATTTAAATATCTGAAAAAATGAAAGGACATATTGAATTTTTTATGCAAGAATATGGATTGTGCCACAGAAGATTAGGCAATTCTTGAAACAATTAAGACATTTTAAAGATGAAAAATCCAATAAATCAACACATTGAAAAAACTCATTCCATGAAGGACAAGACAAACCTGAAGAGACATTTATAAAACTAGAGTTCAGAATTGAGAGATTTTCCAGAAGGCAGCATAAAGGGACCAGACGTGGAAATTCCCGATGTTGGGGAATAGAATGAGGATGTGTTCTAAGTGTCAGAAGGACAGAAGTGAGGATGATGTCTGTAACAGCTGAAGAGATACATAATTGAACATTTTACAGAGACACCCACTGAGTTTTAGGGTACAGTCATATTTAGAAATGGCATGTGTATTTTGACCCTTTGTTGTAAATGAAGGAAATGGAGATGCATTTGAGAAGGTAAGAGGATCTTTGCCAAGTCACCCCTCTGGCCAGGGCACAGTTGAGAGGGCTGAACTAGCCAATATGGAATGGGAGAACAGTGAGTGGGTGCCTGGCCTCCCCAGCTGTGCGGGTCTGCTGGAGACACCGAGAGTATTGAAGCAGGACCTCCAGATGGGGAGAGCAGAAGATGGGGAAAGAGGCAGATAAGAGTATCCAAGGGATTAAACAGATGTGGTTCCCATTGACTGCATTCAGGACCACAGCAGGAAGTCTGTCTCTGAGCTGTTGGGGGATCTGACCCCAACACCCCCAGCCCCAGCCCAAGGGTGCTCTCTCCACACCCCAAGTGCGAAAACCTCATTGTAGGCTGTGGCCAGATCTTTGTGCAGGCTCTGAAAACAAACGAGTCTGTGGGCAAGACAGAAACCACAAACTTGTAGCAAAAAAAAAAAAAAAAAAAAAAAAAAACAACCACGAAAGTTTCCAGCAAACAGCCTGGTGGATTGCAAGGACCAGAAAGGAAATACAAGCTTACACACTTTGTGCACCTGTGTAAAGTTGGAGAAAGTGTCAGATACAAGCAGAACCAGTGGAAAACATCTTCCACACGAAGACAGCCACTAAAGATTTGTGGAGTGACCACCACTTCAAATGCTAAAACAGCCATGGGAAACTCCAAGGAACATGAAGAATCAAGATATCAAGGACACGTGTCATCACCAAGAGATGAGGACAGCCATCCCGTAACTGAACTCGGACTTGGAGTTTTGCCATGTAGCTGACCAAGATTTCAAAAATAGCTGCACTGGTGAAACTCATCGAGTTATGAGAAAAGAACAACAACATGTGAACCAAAAGAGAAGTTTAACAAAGAGGTAGAAAAAATACAAAAGAGAAATTCTGGACTCAAGGAATTCAGTTAATGAATAAAATTAATGGAAGAAACTGGACAGCATCTACCACAGAAAAGAATGATTAGAATTCCAAAAAAGGGAGAGAGAGAGAGAGAGAGAGAGAAAAGGGGTGAAATCTTATGTAAAGAAATGATAACCAAGAACTTCCTAAACTCAGGAAAATACTTGGACATCCAAATTCAAGACTAATTAACACAGTGAAAGGAAAAAGAGGCCAGCAAGAATGACTTGTCTGGGAAATTTTATGGAGTGATGAAGATTAAAGATTAAAGAAGATTAAAAACTTTGGTCTATTTAATTTTTTATAGTGTTTTGCTCTGATTTTGGAATATCAGTATCAGGATAATATGTAGTGTCTTCATCTGATTTTGGCATCAGGATAACACTGGCCTTGAAGAATGAGTTTGAGAATGTTCCCCCCTCCCTTCCACTTTTTGGGCAGAGTTTGAGAAGGATTGGCATTCATTCTTCTTTGGATATTCAACAGAATTTGCCAATGAAGCCATCTGGTGTCCTGGGATTTTCTGTGGTAGTGGGTCTTTGATGACCCACTCAGTCTCCTTGCTTTTTATGTGTTTGTTCAGATTTTCTATTTACTCCTGATTCAGTTGTGGTAGGTTGTGTGTTGCTGGGAGTTGATCCATTTCTTCCAGGTTTTCTCATCTGTGGGTGCAGAGTTGTTGGTAGCAGTCCTTTAAACTCCTACATATTTCTGTAGGGTCAGTTGTAATGCTTCTTCTTTCAGTTCTGATTTGATTTGCGTTTTCTCCTGTTTTTCTTCTTAGGTGGTCTAGGTAAATATTTGTCAATTTGGTTTGTCTTTTCAAATAACCAACTCTTAGATTCATTGATCTTTTCTTTTTCTTTCTTTCTTTTTTTGGGGGGTGGGTGGGCGGTGTCCATTTCATTTATTTCCACTCTCCTTCATTACTTCTGCTAACTTTGGGATTAGTGTATTCTTTTTTTTCCTTGTCCCTCAAGGTGTAAAGTTAGGGTGTGTAGTTGAGATCTTTGCAATTTCTTAACAGATGCATTCATGACTACAAACTTCCCTCTCTGAAAGGCTTTCACTGCAACCCATACGTAGGTTTTGGTATGTGTGTTTCCATTTCATTTGTTTTGTTTTTGTTTCTGTTACGATTTTTTTCTTTGATCCTTTTGATGTTCATGAGTGTTTTGTTTAGTGCCTGTAGCCACTGGAAGGAATGCAGCCCAGCTCAGCACTCATGCAGCCCACAGGACTGCGCCAGACCCCTGGGCCAGAGAACCCCGTGGGTGGGGAATGCGCACTGTTTCCAGCACGATGTTTGCAGCAACTTCTTACCAGAGCAGCAGGACCTCTGAACGTGGGGTACACAGTCTTCACTCTAATGGGATAACTTCCTTCTGAAAGTAACACGACTTGTCTTCTGACTTAATTTTCCATGGATTACTTGTTCATTCTGAAAAGCAGAATCGGACCAAAATCGCACCTGCAGTGTGTGGGTGTGTGTGTGTGTGTGTGTGAAATGGACGGACAAGGTGGATCATCTCTGAACCCACCATTTCAGGGAGTTTCAGCGTTTGAAACCTATGAATGTTCTAGGCAGTCCACACACAGTTACACGTAAGACACGGGAAAGCACACTCTGATGTGAATATACACAAATAAAATTAAAGACATTACATTACATCCCACCAACACTGGAGCCACAGGGTAAGTTGGGAAAATATTGCGTGAATTTCTCAGGAGCAGGGGTTGGAAAGGTCAGGGATATGGGTCCCAGCTCTGCGTAGCCCCACCTGCCACTGGAACACCAGGACACCAAGCCCAGGACTCCAAGAAGTGGCCAGGCTGGGCTTTGGGCATGGGTGCTCCTAAGTTTGGGATGACACATCCGGGGGTGAGGTCAGGGCGCTGACAAGGAAAGGTCGGTGCCCGAATCCATTTCCAGAAGGCTGGGAGCCGACTGAGTACAGTGTCGGACACCAGGGGTCCGAGGTTCCATGTCTGCTACAACAAAGGGGCACAGACTGGGGGCGACAGCCTCAGGTTTATTATGCTATTCCATCCAGAGGTCCCAGGTCTGTCATGGTCCCATGGGGTTCACAGGAGTGTGTCTGCAGGGCCCCACCCCTTCCTGGACGCCAGGCCCCTTCCTCTGTCTTCGAAGCCCACAATGGCTGTTGGAGTCCTTGCTCGGTGCCCAATGCTGGCTGCTGTCTTGCACAGCTCAGGAACCTGCGGCTGCCCTGGCCAGTGTGGGCAGTGCCGGTCTGGACCTGAGTGCACACAGCTTCCGGTCCCTGGCTCCGTTTCCACCGCCTGCGCCCCTAGCCCTGGGACTGCTAGGTCACAGGGCAATTCTGTTTATTTTCTGAGGAAATGACACACCGTCTTACACCCACCCCCTTGCCAGTGCTCAGCAGTTCCAAATATCTCCACTTCCTCCCAACACTTGTGACCTTCCCGTAAACAGGTTTAAATCTATAAAACCATCTTAATGAGTGTGCGGGGCTAGGTCAGCATGGTTTTGATTGGCATTTCCTTCCCTGGGCTCCAGATCTAACACTGTGGGGCCCAGGAGCCAGCGGGAGAGGGAACAAGGCAGAGACCATCTGGAAAGAGGAGAAACGGGATGTGTGGGGACGCAGGGAGGGTAGAGTTGGGGGCCTCCTGAGTAAGGCAGCTGACAGGTGCTGTGAGTGGCTGCAGCCTGGAGTGGCAGGTTCCTGGTTCCCAGAAGGCAACCAGGATTCAGGGCTCCAGGAGAAGGGAGGGGGAGGAGGGCATCTCCACTGTGGAGTTCTCCACTGAAATGTGAAGGGGAAGCCCCCAGATGCTGACATCACCAAAGTGAGAGGTGTGAGCACTGAGGAGTGGCCTGAACTGAGCCCCACTGAGCCTCTGAATTGTGTGGGAGGAGGAGGGAGAGGAAGAGGGACGCAGGGGCTGGAGGGACAGGGAGCCTGCCGGAGAACCCCGAGAGGAGGGGCGCCCAGGAAGCAGGGGAGCTGGATGGATGGTCAGATTATGGGTATCAGGCCTGGAGGCAAAGCTGGGACACGCAGACTGACAAATGGTGGAGAGGCAGGGCCCATCGCCTCTGCACCCCTGCACAGCCCAGCATAGCAGAAGGGGGGCACCGGGTCTCCTTGGGGTCCAGCTTGAGCCTCAGAGCCCTTAGGATTTCCCCCCTGGGACCCTGGAGTCTAGACTCTGCTGGGCACCCTCTTGTCTCCGTCCGCATTGGGACCTGCTCTGGCCGTGCCAAGCTTCTGCCAGAATCACCACCAGGAGCAGCAAGACCACACCAGCCAGGCTCATGCACACACAGTTCCCCACCGTGTAGTTCCGGGAAGCAGGGGCTGGAAGCACAAGGATGGGAGAGTCACTCACAGGTGGATGAGACCCAGCCCAGCCCAGGACACTGAGACAGGAGCTCCTTCCCTCCTTGGTGCCAGGGCCTGACCCCACCCAACACTTTCCAGGCACATTCCCAGGTGACTTTGCTGTTTGGGGAGTGCCCCTCATTGCAGCCCTGAGCTAGGGGGCCTGGCTCTGTGGGGACTGGGGGCAATCAGAGGGATGAAGTGGGGACTCTGCCCACTGCTCTCCCGCAGCTCCTCTCAGGAGTCACCTCCTCAGGCTAGGGCTTCATCCCCTCACAGGATGCACGACCCATGATCTATATCCTCCTAAGCATGGGCGTCCTGCGATGCGCGTACCATAAAGGGTGCATGAACCACTCTCCACATTCCCAAGGGTGTGCAATCCACTCTCCACATTCCCCTAAGGAATGCATGACCTGTGACCCCTGTATTTGAAAGGAAGGGGGACCCACGATCCTTGTTGCCCTTAAAGGGTCGGCCGCCCAGGACCTGTGCCCCTAAAGCGTGTAGCACCCAGGACCCACACCGGTCCTGCTCTGCTTCACAAGGATGGAGAGCCCAGACGTTGTAGGGCAGGAGCCGTCTGCATGACTTCCCTCCCACCTCACAGGGAAGGACAGGTTATTTCCTCAGAACGGACCCCGAGAGCCCGCTCTTCTTCCCTCCCAGGGGTCCTGCCCAGACCCTCCATCTGGGCAGAGCCAGGCCCTGTGATCCCCCGGGGGCAGCCCGTGACCATCGTGTGCCAGGGACCTGCTGGGGTTGAGATCTTCCACCTGGAGAAGGAGGGAAGACGCTCATATCAATGTGTGAGGAACCCGCTGCCCGAGACCCAGGCCAGATTCCCCATCCCCACGGCGAGTGAAGACGCTGCTGGGCTCTATCGTCGAATCTATTATAAGGGTGTCAGCTGGTCTGAACACAGCCAGCAACTGCACCTGGAGGTGACAGGCAGGTGGCAGGGTCCAGGGAGCTCGGGGTGGACCTGAGGGCCCAGAGCAGAGGTCCACACCAGCACTGCCCACACTAGCCAGGGAGATACTCCCAGGTCTGGATCCTGGGGCCACCCCCTGGACACTGCATCTGACCCACGGTATGTGGGAGTCACAGCAGAATGAAAAGAAACAGGAGAAAAAACACAGGGCTTTAAGGAAGGGCTCCCTTCCTTGCCTCCATCCCCAGCCCTCCCTCCTCATAGGGGGTCCGACTGTCCCCAGGGCACCCTGACTCCGGCATGTCACAGAGTTGTCACCAGAGTTGACCACACAGACCCTTCAGGGTGTGGGAAGCGTGTGTTTAGGTCACTGTGGTCTTACAGAGGTGACTGTGTTTGAGAGGCCTCCCCACCTGCACCTGTGCATTGATGTAGCCCCCCCCACACCACCCCATCGCTCTCTCCCCGATGCCCTCTCTGGGTCTCTCCCTGGAAGACCCCTTCTCCTGGGGCTCCACACATTGGGGGAGGGACAGGACAGACCTGGTGCACTTGAACTTTCCCCTTGAGACTAATATCAGCCTTCACTTTCACTCCCTGATGCGTGGGCTTAAGGCCAGGTCTGTGGACCCAGTGGGGATGGTAGATCCCCTCCCTGTGAGCAGTAGGGATGGGTGGTCAACACCTGAGTCTGGGGCTGCCTTCTCTGGGGACTGGGGGGCTTTCAGGGTCATTACCTCATTTCTTCCCGCCAAAGAGGAGGAGCTGTGCATGTCCCTGTCAGGAGGACACGCCTCCCCAGTGCCCGAGTCCCCTCCCCACTGTTAGTGTGGGAGCTGGGAGGACGCGGGAGCCCCTGCACCTGGGGGAAGTCCTCCCTGCCCCACCCAGACCCAGGCTGCCTGCAAACAGGGCAGGGCTGAGGGACCCCACCGCCCACTCCCCGCAGAGCCTCAGGTGGATGGACACCCCAGCCCAGGAGGGCTCAGCGTGGGGAGAGCCGAGGTCTGCAGGGCTCCTGTGCACGGGCAGAATTGCAGAGCCTGAGTTCCTGGGACTGTCTGTCCCGTCAGCCCAGCCCCCACCTCCCAGAGCACCCACCATCTAGTCTCTTTCTCTCCATGTGTCCCTTGCTCCTGAGACCACTAGACACCAGGGAAGGGGGGACAGGGAGACGTGAGGGCATGGGAGGGCATGTTCTCTGCTTTGACTCAGCCGAGGGGCTGTACAAAGCAGCTAGTCCCCATCCACAGATGAACACGGTGGAGCTGGAGCCACCTCACCTGGTCACAGGGTTGGGGGCCCTGGACACTGACCTCACCTGGCAGGGCCACCGTGCCACCCATATTCTCCCCAGGTCAGTGGTGGGTGCATCAGAGGCCCAGGATAAACTAGGGGGATACTCCCAGGTCTGGATCCTGGGGCCACCCCCTGGACACTGCATCTGACCCACGGGATGTGGGAGTCACAGCAGAATGAAGAGAAACAGGAGAAAAAACACAGAGCTTTAAGGAAGGGCTCCCTTCCTTGCCTCCATCCCCAACCCTCCCTCCTCTTGGGGGGGGGTCCAACTGTCCCCAGGGCACCCTGACTCCGGCATGTCACCAGAGTTGACCACACAGAGGGGCAGGGATAGCCCATTCCAAGCACACCGCAAACCACTCCCCGGTGTGGTCAGGAATCCTGTGGACCATGTGACTTGCCCAGTGGAGGATGGACCCCGGGACAGGGCCCCTCAGACCCTGGCCGCATGGAAAGGACAGCTTCATACCATCCTGAGTGAAAAGACACATGGTCTCTTTTCTTTTTTTTTTTTTTAAGATTTTATTTATTTATTTGACAGACAGAGATCATAAGTAGGCAGAGAGGCAGGCAGAGAAAGAGGGAAGCAGGCTCCCTGCTGAGCAGAGATCCCGATTCAGGGCTTGATCCCAGGACCCCAGGATCATGACCCGAGATGAAGGCAGAGGCTTTAACCCACTGAGCCACCCAGGTGCCCCAGGCACATGGTCTCTTAAAAGGAGCCTGTTGCACACCCAGTCTCCAGAAGCCCACTCCCCAGCCAGCCCCCAGGGCCAGCTCCGTGCCCTCCCCGGACCATCCATGGGGTACAGATGAGACCAGGGCTCTGGACCTACGCTGGGTGGAAGCCAGAGGGACGTATGTGCAGAGGGAGAGACGAAGCAGAGGGCTTGGCAGGGGTGGAGCAGGAGGGCAGGGGAGCCTGGGAGCAGAGGGTACAGTAGGTGGCAGGGTCCAGGGAGCTCAGGGCGAACCTGAGGGCCCAGCACTGTCACCTCCACTTGCCTGTCACCTCCATGTGCAGTTGCTGGCTGTGTTCAGACCAGCTGACACCCTTATAATAGATTCGACGATAGAGCCCAGCAGCGTCTTCACTCGCCGTGGGGATGGGGAATCTGGCCTGGGTCTCGGGCAGTGGGTTCCTCACACATTGATATGAGCGTCTTCCCTCCTTCTCCAGGTGGAAGATCTCAACCCCAGCAGGTCCCTGGCACACGATGGTCACGGGCTGCCCCCGGGGGATCACAGGGCCTGGCTCTGCCCAGATGGAGGGTCTGGGCAGGACCCCTGGGAGGGAAGAAGAGTGGACTCTCGGGGTCCGTTCTGAGGAAATAACCTGTCCTTCCCTGTGAGGTGGGAGGGAAGTCATGCAGACGGCTCCTGCCCTACAACGTCTGGGCTCTCCATCCTTGTGAAGCAGAGCATCGCTGGCTAGCCTCGGGTACAAAAGACAACCCCTGGAATCCCAGATCTGCTCCGTGCAGGCCTGTGACCATGTCTGTGAAATGACATGGGGGAGCCTCATTGGTGGGATTCCCGGGACAGCAGCTTAAAGGGTGGCAGTTAAGCCTTTTCCTTATCTCCGCCTTCCACTCTGCAAGCATGTGCCATGGCTGGAGCTCTGGCAGCCCTCCTGCTCAAGAGGTGACAATAGTGCTAGTGGCCGTGCACTGATGCCGTGAAGCAGGGAAGGGAGCCTGCAGGCCTGGTGACCTGCTGGGGCCACCACGAGACTGCCGGCCAGACTGCACAGAGAATGCATTTCTGTGAGAGAGAAACGGACTGCCAAGATGCTCTCTGTCAGGTACAGCAGCTTGGGGAGATGACATGGTGTGAGAAGAAAGGCCTTGACGCCGCATAGACCCATGACAAGATCCCTGCACTATACAGAGACCCTTCCTTGATGTCAGATGAGGACAGGATTCCTGAGAGAGGAGCAGGAATTACCTCCCCAAGTAGGAAAGGGGGTCTGGTGCTGGAGGTGGAGACCCCGCATGGGCGTGGGTCTTGCTGCAGGGTGTGGCGTGTCTGAGACACAGAAAGAGAACCGAGTGTCGAGATAAGAGAGTCGGACAGAGCAGGGCAGGTGTGGCTAGAGATAGATGGGGCCAGATGAAAGACTGTTCCAGGATCCCATGGGCCCTGGTTCAGCTCTTGAAGGGGGCAGGCTGGGAGGTAAAACCATCGTGCGTGTGTTTTCTAAATCCACCTGCAGGGAGAGAGTGGAGGACAGGAGAGCCTGCAGGAGGAGACCAGAGACGTGCAGCAGCCCCGGGGGGGGGCCCACGCTGCCAGGGAGGTGGGGATGGCAGGGATGGTGGGGACGGGAGGACTATGAGGACAGCGGAGTCTGGCATGGACGGAGCCCACGGGAGGTGCGGGGTGACCTAAGACATGCGGGCAGGACCCACAGGATCTGAGGGGCTGAACGTGGGACAAGCTCAGAGAGAATCAAGGATGACTGTGTTCTCTGGTGCTGGCCGATGGCGCTCAGAGAGCGGGGAGAGGGGAGGCAAGGGATTGGTCAAGCGGGTGAGAATCCGCATCTGAGGGCTCTGCTGGACTTGAGGCCTTCAGGGATTTGCAGCTGTGAAGGGAGGACTGAGGAGAGCGTGCATCTGTGTACCTTGGGGTTCGGGACCCTCCCAGAAGGAACCCGACTCCATCCAGGGCTGCCCCGGGGGAGGGGATCAGGAAGCGTGTGCACAGGACTCACCCTCCTGCGTGTGGTTCACGGGGCCCAGGCAGAGCGCTGCAAGAGAAGCCCCCATGAGAAACATGCTGGCCACATGGGGCCCTTCCTGGGGGAAGGGGGTGTCCGTGTGCTGCCAGTCCCCAGTCCACCCTCAGTCAACAGGAACGCCCTGAGAGGGCTTCCCTCCCCTGTAGCTGTTCCAGACCATGCCCAGGTGACTCCCAGCCAGGCACCTGCTCTGGCCTTGCTCCCATCTGACCCGTCCCAACGTCTGGGATGCACGTCAGAGGCTGTGGTCCCTGCACGATGGGGTTAGGCCCCAGCACAGCGCGGCAGGGCCTGCAGGGAGAGTCCTCCTGGGGGAGCCGCAGGTCTGGTCTGCATTGTTCTCATCCTGGGGTGGCAGGACAGGGCCTTGAGGTCAGGTAGTGAGCAAGAAGGACTCCGCTGGCTCGTGTCTGTGGCCTCATAGGAAGGAAGTGAGGGAGGGGGGCACAGGCCCAGCTCTCCCTTCCTCTATTGGATCACAGAGAGACCTTCGATTTCTGGAAGGCATTTCCAGTGAGATACTACATAGCCAGGCTGAACCGTGTCCAAATGGAACCTACCTAGTACTAGCTGGTGATTACAGAGCCAGACGGAGAGAGGAGAGGGAGGGAGAGATAGAGGTAGATGGTACGGGATAAAGTGCACAGACAGTACATACACACATACATGCATATACACGTGGACTGGACACAGATACAGACTCTCTGGGTTGCAGGTGGTGAGTGGGTAGACACACACACACACAGACAGGAGGGGACTGGGGATAATGGCAGACGCATCCCTCGGGGGGTATAAGTAGATACAGGCTGGATACAAAGTTACACTAAGAGATGATAGATACACATAGTTATGCACAGATACCAGACAGACAAGGAGAAAGATACATAGTTACAGAGACAGCCACAGACAGATAGTGTGGAGCACAGAAACCGGACGTTTCTGGCTAGCTTTTGGTCCTACGGGGCTGACTGTTTTCAAGCTATACGTTCCCCAGATGCAAAAGGGGAATCGTGAAATTCTGTGATGACTTCGCGTTATTCTGGGCGGAGAGGGGGGCGCACAGAGAGGCAGGTGGCGCCTTGGGAGAACACTCAGGCGGTATCCCTCATGCTCTCCGGGACAGGTGGTGCTCTGCTCAGACTTGATACTCCTGTCTCTGCGCCCCCCTGCATCCTGCAACTCTGGGCTGTTCTCTGCGCACTCACCCCTGCCTCCCAGCTGGTCGGGTCAGGCTCTCCCTTTAGGGGGCACTGACGGGGCTGTGGGGCTGGAGGAAGCAGGGAGAGAGGACTTTCATGCTGTCAAACATCCCATTCTGGGCACCTGGCTGGCTCAGTCAGTAGGGCACGTGACTATTGATCTTAGGGTCGTAGTTCAAGTCCCAGGATAGCTTGAAGATTACTTAAAAATAAGATCTTTAAAAAAGAAAATCACAGAGCTAACCAAAAGCCCTGAAGTCTACGGATGCAAAAGCACTCCAGAAACAGATGCTGCATTATTTCTCGAAGAAATGTTAGAAGCCATTCATTAGGAAATTCGAACCCGAAGAAGTTACAGAGCACGCGTGTAACTGAACGTGACATCAGGGGTGTGTGTTAGGGTGTGTGTGTGTGTGCGTGTGTGTGACCAAGATGCAGTGGGGTTCAGCAAAAGAAATAAAATGTCTATGTCTGTCAGTGACCTGGTCTCACTCAGGAGCTGCCCCCTCTTAAGGGTGGACACACGTACACCCACACACACCCACACACACATTTACACACACACGTACAGTCCCTCCCGATCGCTGCAAACACTCCTGCATCTTTTGACCATCTCCACGCTCTTTCCCAGGATGGTGTCCCAGGGCAAGGTGGAGCCGCCCTCTCTGCCTCCCCACACTAAGCCACCAGGAGTGCTAAATGTAGCTCGGCCTCCAGGTGGCGCTCAGGGGCCGTGAGCGCGAGGGACATTCGTTCTGTGGGAAAGTCCCTGCACCCTTGTCCCAGGGACCAGCAGGAGGGTGCTGAGGGAGCTGCTCCAGACCCTGGTCCCTGGGGTGGGGGGTGGGGGTGGGGTAGTGGGGGGGCTGGTCCGTGGGATTTGCTCCCCCACAAACCCTGGAGGTTCAGCTGATGTCTGTGCCCCCGGGTCACAGGGCCCAGCCTTCCTGTGCTCCCTGGGGACCTGGGGGCCCTTCTGGTCATCTCAGTGTCCCCTTTGTCCCAGGGATTCAGTGGATGTGTCTGGACACCCGCTCCTGTCCCATGCATCCTGGCCCAGGTGGGATCTCTCTTCCCACCATGACGGGTCTACTGGGGCCTCCTGGTGTTCCTGCCCTGGGCACACCTCAGGAGAACTGGGGGGAGTCCCAGGGCAAGGTGGACCCTCCCTTTCTGCCTGACCACGCTAAGCCACCGGGAGTGCTAACCATAGCTCGGCCTCCAGGTGGCGCTTAGGGGCCGTGGAGCGTGAGGGACATTCGTCCTGTGGGAAAGTCCCTGCACCCTTGTCCTGAGCCTTGACTTCTGTGGTTGACGGTGTTGCAGGGTCAAGAAGGAACGACTAGTCCACAATGTCTGCTTTTCTACCCTCTCCCTCCTTCTCTTCCCACCAAGCCCCCAAGATGGAAGAAATGTGGGTTTTTCAGTTTCCCCTAAACGGTGTCTGCTCCCCAGCAGCCGCACTGCCTAGACTCACGGGACGTCTTTTCACTGGAGCAGGTGTCCCACCCGGTCAGCTGTCCCTGCTCTGGATGGGGCAGAGCACTCAGGAGTCCTCTCTCCCGACGCCAGGCTGGCCACCCTGCCCTTGCTGAGAGCTTGGCTCAGGTCAGAGGCGAACGAGTCAGACTAACATTGTGAGGAACTGCGCCATCCTGACTGCGAAGGCTATTTGTAGGGGTCACCCCGACCGGGCTAAGGGATGTCCAGAGAGCTGGGAAAACATGACTTCTGGAAGAGTCTGTGAGCGGGTTTCTGAAAGATTAGCCTTTGCTTCAGTCCCCAAGTGAAGAGGCCCAGCCTTCCCATTTGGGCATCCTCCTTCCGCCGAGGGACCGGATAGACAGACAGGGGAAGGAGGGTTGGTTCCCTCTCTCTCTCTTCTTGCGCTGGGACACCATCCTCTCCTCCTCTGGACATCATCACGCCTGGTTCTTGGGCCTGCGGACTGGGGCTGAATTATACCCCCAGCCCTCCTGGGACTCTGAGTGGCAGGCAGCCGATGGTGGGACTTCTGGCTTCCATAACCCGTGAGCTGATTCCTACAATAAATATATATTTAAGTATACATAAAAATACATTTGGATATTACATATTACTTATACATACATATAAATGTATTTGTATATTATATATACATATTATGTCTATATTATGTATGATATATATTTTATATATAAATGTATTATTTATGTATTTATGTTTATATACACTCTTTGTTTTTTTTTAAAGATTTTATTTATTTAATTGACAGAGATCCCCTGTAGGCAGAAAGGCAGGCAGAGAGAGAGAAGGAAGCAGGCTCCCCGCTGAGCAGAGAGCCCAATGCGGGGCTTGATCCCAGGACCCTGAGATCATGACCTGAGCCGAAGGCACAGGCTTTAACCCACTGAGCCACCCAGGGACCCCTATATACACTCTTTGTAACAGGATCTTTTGGTTGTTTATCTGGAGAACCCTAACTGTTGACAACTAAAAGACACAGAGAGAGACACTGTGTCCTGCATAAAAAAGAAAAAATTCAATACATAACGTAATGAAGAAAACAAAGGTACAGAGTATAGGGTAGCAGTCAGAGGAAGAACCTTGACTACGATTCGAAATTAACCTTGAGTACAAAAAACCTTGAGTACAAATGTAAAATCAAAGCTCCATACAAACTAAAATTGGGTTGGAAAGCCAGGCACCCACCCTCTTGGAGCCGGGACAGACCCTCCCAGCTGGTGAGATGGACCTGTCCTGAGGTCCTCAAGCGGAGCTGACACACGCAGCCTACTGTGCCTGTCACTTAGGGCTGGCTGTCCTTGGGGAGGTTAAATAGTGATCAATCCCTAGTTTCTTCAAGCACAAGAGGAATGGAGGAAAGAATAAGACGCGCTCCGCCGGGTTTGTATGAAGATTAAACTGTGTCAATGTTGGGGCACCTGGCTGGCTTAGTCTGTGAACTGTGTGACTCTTGATCTTGGGGTCTGAGCCCAATGTTGGGTGTAGAGATGACTTAGAAATAGAATCTTTTAAAATACGTGTTAATATTTGCAAAAAAGTAAACTAGCAATTGCACCATAAGAAGTTACCTGAGTTTAGATTGAATTTTTCAAAAACATTCTTTTAATATATAATAAAACTTTTAAGACAAGGCCTATAGCAGGCATGCAGGCTTCTTACCTTTCCCACAGCAATAATAAAAAATATATAAGTATATATGATGTGTAACAAATAATAAATATATAGTAAATAATAAATTTATTATTATTATTAAAGACACAAGAACCAATCAGTATGAGCCACTCACACTCCCTAGCAGTTGTCAGAGTAATAGTCCATTTTAATCTCAGTGGGGTCCTTGGGGCTGACCCCATAAGTCAGGTACAAACACAACAGGTCCTACCCCCAGTGCTCTCAGGGCTCTCCTGGCAAGTCATCTCGGACACCCCACAGCCTCTGGAGGCAGAGCTGGTCCCGCTGCGGGGGCGTGGTTGTGCAGATCCCAAGTGTTTGTTGTGGAGGCAGCACGGGGCTGCCTTGTCTACAGACCCTGTAGCAATCAACAGCAGTGCTAAGAAATCGAGCCGGCAACTGTGAACAGAAGCCTAATCTGTGTGTAGGGACACTGAGAAATAACAGGGACCATGAAGAAGGGAGGAGAGGATCCCGTTCAAATAACAGGTCCGTGAGACCACCATAAGACCGTGTGTAGTCAGGCCTGGGGCGTCAGGGAGAGAGGGGTGTGAGGGCACCTTCCGGTCACGGAATCTGGACACCATGTGATGTGAAACGGAAGACAGAGAGTGGATCCAGGGAAACGTGGCAATCTGCTGTCTGCACACCACAAGGCAGGAGGCTCTCAGGAATCAGCCCCAAGGTGCCCATGCCCCATCCCCATTAGAATATGTGTGATGGGGGCGCCTGGGTGGCTCAGTGGGTTAAAGCCTCTGCCTTCGGCTCAGGTCATGATCCCAGGGTCCTGGGATCGAGCCCCGCATCGGCCTCTCTGCTCAGTGGGGAGCCTGTTTCCCTTCCTCTCTCTCTCTGCCTGCTTCTCTGCCTACTTGTGATCTCCGTCTGTCAAAGAAATAAAATCTTTAAAAAAAAAAAAGAATATGTGTGATTAGGGGAGCATAATGACTTTCTGTCAGGAAGTTAACCTCTCGCAGAAGCAGACAGATTAACGTGATCCCAGCTCAGCAGTAGGGTGATTTAAAAATCCCGTGTATTCGTGGGAACTGTGAGGGACAGTCAGAGCACAGAGCAATCAGACTATTAGAAGGTAGTTTGTTATAGTCCTCAGGAGGAGGGGCGCAGCAGGTCTTCAGGGTCAGGCAGCAGGGGACGGGGACAAGCGGAAATCCTACACAAGAGCTTTGGGTGTGGTTTCTACAGGAAGAATGAGCAAGGCAGGGTCAGCAGGCTTAGCACTGGCTGGACTCCACAATTTCCGTGGGGTCTGTAGTGGAGAAGATGACCCCATTGTCCGTTCCTTGGCCCTGGGGAGATGAGGGCACGTGGAGAGTGGCCCAGAGTGTGACAGCCCCGTAAAGGAGGCGGTTGGGTGTGGACACTGGGTCAGCTGGTATGTGTTTGAAAAGGGCACCCCCAGGAAGAGGATTTTGCTCAGGAGAGGGTGGTCAGTGAGGAAGGTTGGAGGTCAATGCAGTGACTTAGGTCGTGTCTAGGACACACACAGGACAGATGTCCAGTTTGCAGACACCTGAAACATGGCCAGTACAAAGGGTACAGCAGGTTCTGTTCTACAGAGTCGCTGTGGGGGCATGGAAATTAGACCGTCAGACATCCAGCATTTTGCGGGCTAGTGGGAGACGAGCCGGTTTGCATGCTGCCTTGCACATTGCCTCGCGTGGCAAACAGGTTCCTTACTGGTGTCAGTGACTTCAGGATTTGGAGAGCAGAGATGCTCCCGGATTGTCCGGTGGTCCCAATGTGAGCACGAGGGTCTTTATGAGAGGGAGGCAAGGGGGTCCGAGGAAGGGGAAGGAGGCATCGCAGAAGCAGGAGTCCTAACCAGAGCAGGAATTAAAGATGCCACAGAGCTCCCGGAGGATGGAGGAAGGGGCCACGGACCAACGGAGGCAGGAGACTCTGGAAGCTGGAAAAGGTCACCAAATGGATTCTCCCCTTGAGCCTCCAGAAGGAACGTGGCTGTGTGGACACCTTGATTTTAGGCCCAGAGAAACCGATTTCAGACTTCAGACACGCAGAATGTAAGATAATAAATTGTGTTGTCCAAAGCCACCGAGAGTGTAGTGATCTGTTGCAGCAGCCGTGGGAGGCCGATACCCTCACTTCGCACAGAGGAGCTGTTGCAACCCTGTTAGGAAGAATGACGTCCAAACCCAAACTCGAAGGGCGTGAGCTGGGTGAGGGAGTGGAGGTCACATGAAGGACAAGGTCTTAGAGCTGGACAGTGCTGTTGTGTTTGAAGAAGGCACGGCGTCCAGTGTGGACGGGCCTGGAGCGGGGACAGGAAACGGGAAGCTGCCATGTTCCGTGGCGTGGGCTGAAAGCCTCAGGGGTCCTCTCTGCGCAGTCACGCCTCACCAGCTCCCTCATAGGGTCCGTATGTACGTCCATTAGCGTGTGTGCATGGACATATTTGTGGGCGTGTGTGTGTGCGTGCGTGTGTGGAGTGTAGGGCTGTATCATCTGCACGTTTGCTCAGGCACGCGTCCCCTCAGCAGCAGCCTCACGCCTCCCTGGGACACTCAGTTCAGAGGACACTGAGGCATCCTTTGTCTTTTTTCCTGCTCTGAGCTTCGAGCAGAGACCAGGACCAACCTCCCTGCGCAGGGCTGCTGCAGGGACGGCCTGTAAGAACTTTTATTGATGAACAAAGAGAAGCATAATCCAGAAAACAGGGTCTCAGCTATGCTTCCTAAGTATAGGTTCAAGGTCAGCTTCAGAATTCTGGAAGGTCTTTAGAGTCAGCAGAGTGGACAATTTAAACAGAGCTTCTGGGGGCAGTTAGGGATGCACAGGACACATCTGGAATCCATCTGCGTGACTGCGGGACCATAGCGGGTCTCTGGAAACAGTCAAGTGACTATACCTGGGTCTCTGGAAACAGCCAGGAGTCTGTAGCTGGGTCTTTGGAAGTAAGTGCTACACGTTCTCTCAGGGATCTAGCTGATTTTCGGGGGGACCACATGGCTCCCAAGTCTTCTAGATGTTGACTGGGGGCCTCATGACTCCAGCGCTTGCTTCCAGGAAATCTGAATGTGTGGCTTTCCGGGAAAGGATGATCCCATTCAGAGGCCCTCCAAATGGCCAGTCCACGCTTCTGCGGGAATGGCTTCCTGTGTGTCAAGGGGCAGAGGCCTGCTGGGCCTGGAGTCAGCGTCTGGAGAGGGCTGCATATGTGCTGAAGTCAGCCGTGGGCTCCATGGACCGTGGGGGTGCGGCTCGGGCTGTCCTCTGTGCGAGGATGTGCTGGTCCAGCTGAGCATAGGTCACGTCCGGGGGGCCTCCTGCTGTCGGGGTCTGAGAGAGAGAGACCCAGGTGGGTTAGGCTGAAGACAAGGTAGGGGAGTGTGGGAAGGGGAGGCTAGCAGCCAACCTCCAGGTGGCCCCTGTGATCCCACCTTCTGGAATCACTACTGTGTCATTCCCTGCCACCTAGCATCAGGGCTGGCCTGGGTGACCGGTACACTACGGCAGAATGAGGGCATGGTCGGGAGAGAATGTGGCTTCTGGCCCTCCCTCTCTGCAGCCACCCTCTGGGGGAGGCCAGCTGCCATGGAGAAGCCCGGGAGGGACTGAGTGTCCTGCCACGTCGTGGGGGGGCGGGTGGCATCCTAGAAGTGGTCCACATCTCCACAGCCACCTCCCAAAAGTCCCTGAGCCAGAACCACCCCACTGATCTGCTTCCAAACTGCCGAGCAAAGAACCAGAGATCCTTTCCCGAGGCCGTGTTGGTCAGGAGCAATGGGTGATGGGCTCAAGGACTTACCGGGGCGCGCATTTCCCCGTCCTTTTCAGGAAGTCTGTCTACTGTGGCCAGATCTGGAGGGGACAGGACAAGGGGTCAGGTCTCTGGGGTGGGTCTTGGGAGGCAAATTTGCCTGAAAACTCACAGCCTCAGGTTTCGACCTTGCACTCCATTGGGAACATACCAGAATGTTCCCAAACGTTTCCCTCTCCCTGGCCGGTCCCTCCTTTTACCTGGTGTCCTCTCTAGCATGTCAACGGCCGGGCTGACCCTGAGAGGAAAGAACAGTGAGCACGGGGGCCCCCACCCCCTGAATACAGAGGACTGGGAGGGGCCTGGGGTTAGTCTCAGGGACCTCACCTCTCCTGGGGCCTCTGCTCCTCACCTTCGCAGCTGGGGGGCCCTGAGGACAGTCAGGGGTGAGGATTAAGAAGAGAAGCCTCCTTCCCAGCACCCCGCCCCTCCCTGAGACCTACTGTGTTTTTTCTGGTGCCAACAATAGAGGAAGATGAGGGCCAGGAGGAGGACACAAAGGAACAAGGCCACGGAGACCCCAGTGAGGATAAAAACATGCTCTGTCGACAGACCTGGGAGAACAGGGTTGATGGTAGCAGACTGTCAGGGGTATGCATTTATTGGCCACCTACTGCATACTGTGTATATGCTGGGTGCTGGTCACGCACACACCTAGGTAGAAGATCTCTGGAACGCATAACAGTCCTGTGACATGGGAAAGCGTTACTCCAAAACCAGGGTCCTGAGAGCTGAAGTCTGCTGTCCACAGGGCACTGGCAGAGCTGGAATGGGACCAGCCCCATAGCCCAGTCTTCCCCACTTCCCCAAGAAGCACAGCCCGATCCTCTGTGCCCCTCACTCACCTGGACTGCTACTGTCGTCCTCCTGCATCTGTGGGTCTTCTAGGAGGGAGAAATTGAGAGCACCGTCAGCGGCCTGAGCTGGACAGAGAAGGCTGTCTTCCTGACTCCCCCTCACCACCCACTGCCCCACGAAGGGGGGCTTCTCTAACAGACCCACGGAACTTTCCCAGAGAATGGAGATGCTCTAGCCTGGTGTCCAGTACGCTAACCTCACCGGAGGATTTCCACTGAAATGCAAGTCAAATACATTTCAAAGTCAGATCGTCAGCCGCACGGGCCACCTCTCCTGGGCTCAGTGGCCACACCCGGCTAATGACCTGGAGCCAGATGAGGCAGATCCACAGCCAGCCCTTCCTGCAGGAGGCTCTGCGGGACAGCGCCGCCCTCCACTCTCCCCTTGCTCACCTGCTTCCCGATTCCCAGCCCACGCGCAAAAATCCCCATCGCAGATGCCTTCGGTCTTTCTCAGCAGCCCCCGAGGGGGGTGAACCTCCCCTTCTGTGAGCGCAGAAGCTGAGACTCCACGTCCCCCGGGGGCCTGAAGCCCCACGGCTGAAGCCCGTCATTCCAGCACCAGCTCGGCCCGCGGCTCCGCGCATGCCCCGCGCGCCCATTTCACATGTGGTCAAACCGAGTCCTGCTGGGCTCCTCCGCTCACAGGGTCGAGCCCCCATGGCGCCTGTTCCGGACCGTGCACCTCCCTCCCGCCGCCCCGGGCAGGCTGAGTCCCAGTGTTCTTTTTTTTTTTTTTTTAAGATTTTATTTATTTATTTGGTGCAGAGAAAGAGACAGAGACAGAGGTCACAAGTAGTCAGAGAGACAGGCAGAGAGAGAGGAGAAGCAGGCTCCCCACTGAGCAGAGAGCCCGATGTGGGGCTCGATCCCAGGACCCCGAGATCATGACCTGAGCCGAAGGCAGAGGCTTAACCCACTGAGCCACCCAGGTGCCCCCCCAGTGTTCTTTAAGAAAGGCAGAAAACTTCACCTCCAGGAACTTCCCTCCCTCAACACCTTGTCTTTGCTCCATGATGCAGGACCCCACCCACTGTAATATATAATAAATATAAATATACATTTGTAAGTTCTGTGTTTTAACTTATGTAGGTATAATTTAATTTACATACATAATTTTAATGATGCATAAAATTACTTGTAATGCATAAGCTGTGTATCTCAGTTGTGTCTCCGTTATATATATTCACTATTATAAGGTATGAATTTACATATGTAAATTATAGCAATATGTGACACATAATATAATGTGTCATATTATGTAATATATAATACTGTACATTATAATCACATGTAATAACATATAGATATATTTACTATGTTAATACTATTACTGTGTATTTAATATATAATGTAAGCATACATTCTGATATATTTAAATCATATATCTGAAATTTTATAAGTTAATGTTTACATATAAATACATTCTATTTAAATACATACAAATATATATGAGCATTTCTATTCCTCATTCTGACTAATTTTCCCTTTGACGTTTGGATGCACAAGGACCCTCTGTCTTCATTCCCCGCGTGCATCCCGTGCTTGGCAGGCGGGTGTCTCGAGGGTATGAAGATAAGGTGAGAAGAAAGGATCAGTGTTGGCAAGACCGGCACTTCTTCAGGCTATGGCACTCAGCAGGTAGGGACCCTGAGCGCAGTGACTGTGTAAATCACTCCGGCTTCCCTGAAACCTCGCCCCGGGGTCAGGACACTTATCGCCCCTGTTGCCCATGACGAAACCGCGGCGCCCACGGTTTTGGTGATTTACCGCCGGCACAGAGCTTGGAGCAGGGTTAGAATCTCCACCCTGACCCCCCGCAGAAAGGCGGAGGGGCTTCTCCTCTGAACTTCAGTCTTCACAGCAAGAGACAGGGGAAGAGGCATCCCTGTGCGCCCCCCACCCAGCGGGTTCAGGATTCTCCCACAGGGGCCTCTTCCTCTAGGTGCCCCAAGGCCACCGTTGGGACATAACCATCAGGAGCCCCATTCTCTCCCAAGTGTCTGAGTTTGGAACATGAGCTGTCAGTCTCGCTGTCCCTCTGTCCCTTACAGAGCTGCCAAGAGAGGACCCTGCCCACGGGGGTGGGGGGTTGGGGGGGGCAGGCACACAACCTGAGTCTTGCCCCTCCCTACTTTGGGCTGCTTCCATCCCTTCACAGCCTTGTGCCTTTGGGCATGAAACTTGCATCCCTTTGCACATTAAAGGAGTGTGGCGGGAGGGGGGCAAGGTCAGAGCAGTGCCTCCCACATTCAGTGGCAGCTAGCTTTGTTTACATAGCACCAGACAATGTCCTTGTGCCCACCCCCCCACCCTGCCGTGGTAGCCCCTCACTTGGTTTTACCAATCCCTAATCCAAACTGAAGGCAGGCAGCTGGGCCTGGAGCCCGATCCCCAGCACAGAACCCTCCAGCAACATCCCCAGGCTGAGGTCTGTTACTCACCAGCTGAGGAGTAGGTGTGTGTGTGGGGGGGTGTCTCTGTGACCAGGGCAGAAGGACCAGTGCTCCGTGGGGGCCCCCGGGGTATGCCCCACTCAGCCTGGCCCCTCTGTACCTGGAGTGTCCGCCGGAACCCTGAGCATCTGTCAGAGGACTGCATGTGGCCATCACCCCGTCCCAGAGACACCTGGGGACCCAGCAGAGGCGTCCTCACCTGTCACCTCCAGCTTCAGGTCCTCACTGGGTTCAGACCAGCCGGCGGAGGTATGATAGCGGCAGTGATAGAGCCCGGCAGTGTCTTCATCCGCCTCAGCGATGGTGAACTTGGCCTGCGTCTCCTGACCTGGGTTCTCATCTTTATATGAACTTGTTCCCTTCTTCTCCAGGCGGAATGTGGCAAACACAGTGGGTCCCTGGCACACGATGTTCACAGGCTGCCCCCGGGGGATCACAGAGCCCGGTTCTGCCTGGATGGAGGGTCTGGGCAGGACCCCTAAGAGGGAGGCAGAGCGGGCTCTCAGGGTCCGTTCTTAGGAAGTCATCACACCACACAATTCACCCGGGTTGGACACTCCATTCGGTTTCAGCAAATGTGCAGTGGTTACCTCCCGTCCTTTAGAATGCTTCCGTCCTCCCCCAAGAGACCCCACCCCTGCCAGGCCTGTTCTAGGAGGGTGTGGTTCTCCTCACTGCAGTGTTTCTCCCCCTCGACTTAGGACTCCGAGACGGTCACATCCTGAGCTTTTCTCAGGGTGACATGGGGAGATGACAGAGGAGGCCGGGGGCCCAGACATGTCTGCTGCAGAGGGTGACTCCCTCCCTGCCTATGACCACCTTCTGGGGGGACAGGGGGGCTG
This sequence comes from Lontra canadensis, assembly GCF_010015895.1. Taxonomy (NCBI): domain Eukaryota; kingdom Metazoa; phylum Chordata; class Mammalia; order Carnivora; family Mustelidae; genus Lontra; species Lontra canadensis. Next base: position 1,435,347 of record NW_022631200.1, on the reverse strand, counting down.
GGACAGAAACAGTGGGTGAGCGTGAGGAGTTGTAGGAATGACTCTGGCCCGGCTAGCCCCGGAGAGGGGAGGCGGAGGAGGCCGTCTGCAAAGCCCCAGGGGAGGTCCAGTGTGTGTGGGGGGGTGTCGTGGAGCGCCAGCAGCTGGTCCCACATACCTCAGTCGAGGAGGATTCCTGTCTACAGTGCAGTCTTCCCTGGGGCGCCCATCTCTGGGTTCACTCTGGACTTTCTCCCGCATCTCAGCCTTATCTCTATTTCCTTGTTTTGAAGGATCTTGGAAACCCCCATCTGCCTCAGGCTCACGGCAGAGCCCAACTAGGGCTCGGGCTCATCTGGGAGGTTGGTGGGCACGGGGAAGAGGGATCTGGGCTGAGAGCAGAGGGTCTGGGCTGAATCACCCATGCTGAGCAGGGAAGTCAGTGTGCGAGGAGGTCCGGAGTTGAGGGGGAAACGCTGTGTGAGAAAGGAGGGCTGAGGTATCTGGAGGGGAGGGACCGACCCAGTGTTAGCACAGGAGAGACCCGGACCAAAGAGCGGTGCGTGGGTCTCATTTGATCTGAACGGAAATGATGAAAGGGCTCCAAAAAGCTATTATTTTGCCTGAAAATTAAAAAGATATATACGTGAAAAAACAAACTTCTATAATACAAGCCAAATTTAAAAAAATATCATTTAAAATTACGTCACTAGGTGATGTGCTGTGTGTGGAGGGTGAAGAAGCTGGAATCAAGGGTGGTGTCTGGGACGCTGCCCTTGGCGACTGCCATGTTCTCTGCTCAGGGGATGCTGGGGAGGGTCTGGGCTTGTGTGGAAGAGCCTTGGGCTCAGCCCGTTCCTGCAGGGCCCGAATTGTCCAGGGGGCTGTTGGGAGCGCCGGTGGGCAATTCGGGGAAACCTGGGAGGGTCATGCACTTGGGATTATTTGCAATTCGGGGTTCATTTCAAGGGTTCCTCCCAGGCCCTGCCAGGGTCAGCACCCCTCCCTCCAGAGCTGGCTGTGGGGTGCGGGGGGGATGGGGAGGGGACTCACCGTGCTGTGCGTGGAGCTCTCGGCTCAGGCAGAGCGCTGGAAGAGAGGGTCTGGTGAGACGGATGCGGGCCTATCCTCAGGGGGGTGTCCCAGTCCTTCTTGCTCTGTAATAATCCCAAGACAAGCCCCCCCCCGCCTGCCGTCCCCTCTTCCAAACAAGTGCTTCTCTCCCCCAGCCCCTCTGGAGTGTGAATTCATCCGCGTACCCAGGAGCCCGTTTCTAGGACTGAACTTGCACGGTCTGACCTAGGTCTGGAGCAAGAGCTGAAGGTGCTGATCTTCGTGGCTCTCCCAGCATCCCGGACTCTTCTGGACTGGAGTCAGGACGCAGAGGGGAAGCGGGCCCCCTCCCCAAGTCTCCCGCCCACCCCCTCTGTCCCTCAAACCCTTTGCCTCTGTTCCAGGACTCACCAAGGGCCAGGAAGGTGGTCAAATGGGAAGACATGCCCGGCCCCCTACAGCCTGCACTGTCCGGAGCTGGCGGGGGAGAGGACAGAGCCCGCAGCTAATAACAGACAGGATGTCAGCTGGGGCACATCACGGGGTTTCGACATCAGCAGGAGCCTCCCACAAAGGGGAGACTTCTCCCCTATCCTTCCCCCTCTTTGAACGAATGAGATGGACTGAGGAACTTGGCTTCCAAAAGATGCTCGGATGAGGCTGAGCTCAGCCCCAGATGCACGCCCGAGGTTGTAACCCGGTTGTCAACATCTGGGATAAGCCAGAGCACAAACTGACTTATAACACAGAACACCCACCTCACCTTGGGCAAGACGGTAAGCCATTTTACACCAGCATTTCCTCAGACCAAAACGGGAGACCTGAGTCTTAATAGGATGGTATTTGTGAAATTCTCAGGTGTTGAGAACTTTAAAAAACATCCTGCTAGCGTGTGTTTTCTTCCCATCTTCCCCCAATGCTGTTGGAGCCAGGGAAAGGCGGGGTGTCCCTGAGCACGTGTAAAATCCTAAAGGGGTGGACAGTCAGGAGACAGGCCTCAGGCCTGGGGCCAGATGGGGCATGCAGTCGTGTGCTGAAATAAAGAGGAGAACCGGGGTGGGGAACAGGCATATGCACTACGGAGCCCAGCAGGACAGGGATCCCGCCACACATTTTCGTGTCCCCGGCTCTGATTGCAAGGGAGAGCTGCTTTTCCGAGGTGTGGCTCTTGCAGACACTGATGGTGACACAACAGCAGTCACTGCTCTCTAGTTCCCTAACTAACAGGAACCTAGAGCTGTTGGAGTGGCTATTCTAAGCTTGGGGCTGGGCGGGGGAAGGGAATAAAGTTGGGGTTAAGGCGATCTAGCAATCCCATTTGCAGTAATTTGTCTGGAGTGGGGTTCATGACCAGGTCTGGCCAATGATGCTGAAAGCAGAATATACCACTGTATCTGGGAATCGTATGTCCCCTTTAATAATGGAGGGTCTCATGAGAACTTTGCCCCCTTTACTCCTGTCCTTCACTGGCAACTGTAGTATGATGGTGTGATAGATCGAGCTGCAGCAACCACATTGCAGCCATGAGGCAACAAGCTTGAACGCAACAGCAGAAACAACTGGGGTGGAAAGGCACAAGGTCTAGGACCCATAGGAGGTCCCTGTGTTGCTAAACCAACCCCAGGACCACCTCTTCCTGGAGTTCTTGATAAGTAAACAATAAATATCTTAGATTTTCTGTCAAAATGGCAGACTAAGTCTATGGAGTTACACTCCACCTTAAAATACAATATTTCTAAAAACCTGAAACTGCTTAATACAACATCTTAATAATCTTCTCAAATGCCTTAAAGAAATGAAAAGTATGTCAAGACTATGTAGCCAGAAATTAAAGGAAGTTGGGGTTCCGCAGAGTCAAACTGGGGGCTGAACCCAGCTCTCACCTTGACGGTGATGACTTAAGTCTTATCTCCATTGCCTTGCAGACCATGGAGTGAAGGAGTAAAGCCCAGAGGTCACCTAGGTCAAGGAGTCTGGGGATACTCTCCCTTTGCTAAGCCAGAGTCTGGAAGCTTCCATTTTAGCAAAAGAGTGAACTGAAATTACTCACCTGTTCCTGAAGGCTTCCAAGAACACGTGTTTTGAAACAGGAAGCCAGAAATGGTTGTTCCTGAAAATTCTTTTGACTCTGCAATTTCCTGATCTTGTTCTGTGTGTGTGTTCATCTCGGGATCTCTGTGCCTTTCGGTCTTTCTCTCACACTCCCACTTCCTTTCCCCCTCGGTATTCGTTCCTCTTCTTTCTCTGCTTCTCGACCCCAGTGGCTGTGTGTCCCCATGCTTCACAGCATCACTCCTTGGTTTCCGTCCATCAGGTACCCCCCCCCCCCCCCCCCAACTGTGCTGACGGAAGGGGTTGACCCCCAACACACCCAAGGCCCAGATTGCCGATCTCCCTGGTGACTCCAGGTCCCCCCAGACACCATCCCAGCTTTGTAGGGGGCCAGGGGACAGCTAGCCCTGTAGGGTTCATTGCCTGCTTTCTCTGGACCTCCAGCTTGCTCACTGGTGATGTGGGCCTGGTCCCCTGTTTTGCTTCTCAGTCCTTCTTCACTTGGGTGACGCCTCCCATGCATGAAATCCACCCCTGTCCCCCGCTTTTTGTGTAGTCTTCATTAGCGATTTTTCATCAGCTTTATTTAGGCATAATTTACATACAGCACACCGCAGCCACAACTATGTGCAGTTTGATGAGTTGGGAAACCACCATCGTAGTGACGATTTCCATCACAGCCAAAAGAGTCCTTGTGTCCCCTTTGCCCTCCCAGCAGCCACTGATTTTCTTTCTTTCTTTCCTTCCTTCTTTCTTTCTTTTTTGGAAAACATGTATTTGTTTGACGACATTTTTAAACAAATCTCTTCCCGTGAAATAATGTTAGATTTGCAGAGAAGTAGCAGACACCCAGAGAGTTCCCCTATGCCCCTCATCCCGTCTCCCCAACGTCAGTATTTTACATAACCGCACTGCATCTGTCAAAACCAAGCAATTCACGTTGATACGGTAATTAATTAAACTGCAGACTTCATTTGGATGGTATCCATTTTCCCCCACTAACGGTCTCTCCCTGTGCCAGGATTCAATTCAGACCACATATTGCATTTACTTCATTCTCTCTTTTTTTTTTTAATTTTTAATTTTTTATAAACATATAATGTATTATTATCCCCAGGGGTACAGGTCTGTGAATCGCCAGGTTTACACACTTCATAGCACTCACCATAGCACATACCCTCCCCAATGTCCATAACCCCATCCCTCTCTTCTAAACCCCCTCCCTCCAGCAACGCTCAGTTTGTTTCGTGAGATTAAGTACTGGTTAGAGTCTGACCAGGAAAACTGAAACTCTTCCATTTATTTAAAAAATTCTCTCTTTTAAATAAATGGAAGAGTTTCAGTTTTCCTGGTGGGACTCTAACCAGTACTCTCAACACACCTGCAGACCGTACACCCAGGGAGGGTGGGGGATGGGCTGGGCGTTTAGAACAGGAATGTCTGACAGTACCAATACCTAGAGGCTCCTCTGAAGACCGAGGTCATAGGGTCCAACAAGTTGGCTCTTCTTGGTGGTTTTTTAGTTAAGGAAGGCGATGCGTTGCTGTCACCCCTCGCCCCTCTCAGACAGCCCTCCACCATTGTATTCTTCTAAGATGTTGATCCCCAACTGGAGAATATTTAAGTCAAGGCTCACCACAGGGTAAGCATAGCACACCCTCCACCAGCAAAACCTTTCCTTGGGGGGTGCCTGGGAGACTCAGTGGGTTAAGCCTCTGCCTTCAGCCCAGGTCATGGTCTCAGGGTCCTGGGATCGAGCCCCGCATCGGGCTCTCTTCTCAGTGGGGAGCCTCCTTCCCCCGCATCGGGCTCTCTTCTCAGTGGGGAGCCTCCTTCCCCCTCTCTCTCTGCCTGCCTCTCTGCCTACTTGTGCTCTCTCTCTGTGTGTCAAATAAATAAGTAAAAAAATCTTTAAAAATAAATAAGTAAATGAGTGAATAAGTAAGTAAATAAATAAAAACCTTTCTTTGGACCACTGTGTGGCCTGACATGGTCCTTCCAATAGATTAAGATAGACACACAACATTTGCAAATTAAACATAAGCTGACTGTTTGCAAAGGCAAACGCTACAGATACACAAGATATGGGGAGTGTAAGTTGCGACACGAAATGTTATTTAAGATAAGTTCTGAGAGAAACCAGAGTGTAAGGCTGGTCACCTAGGGTTGGGCCCTTGCTGGAGACATTGAGCAAGGGTGTATATTTGCACCCTGAGCCCTAACACAGGAGAGTGATTTTAGACAACAGAGCTGTATTCTAAACTGTTACACATGCTTGGAGACTAGCTCTTAGCTGTTCCCACCGCAAGAAGAAATGGGAAGTAGTAACAGGACCCAGGTGTTGGTTCAGAGCACAATGGCAAGCCTGTTGCAATGTAAATGTATCCACAACTTTGGGTGGCAATTGTAACTCAATTTATTTATTTTATTTTATTTTATTTTAGCCTCAGTAGAGGCAGATTTATTCGATTCTGTTTCCTTTTTTAAAATTTTCAGTTAGCCAACATACAGTACATCATTCGTTTTTGATGCAGTATTCACTGATTCATTAGCTGGGTATAACCCCAGTGCTCAGCACAGCACGTGCCCTCCTTAATACCCATCACCCAGTTACCCCATCTCCCCACCCCCTTCCCTTCTGTAACCCTCAGTTTGCATCTCAATTAAAAAACAAACAAACAAAAAGGATGAATTCACATCATAATAACACAGATATTCCAAAAATATCACAGTGTGGTCCTTCCTTGCTGACCAGTCCTCCTCCTGGGACCTCGCGATGGGGTAATGTGCTTGTGGATATGCTGGGTTCCCAAGCTAGATCCCGGGCCTCGGGAGGTCTGCTTGGTGCGGCCCCGAGTCTCTGCCTCATTACAGAGTACCCGATCAGATCCCAAAGTCCCCCCATATCTGAGCATCCGGAGCATGGCTTGGCCATCCAGGAGTGTCTGTGGGACAGAATCTGAGCCTAGCAGGCCCAAGGGTCTCCGATTCCTGCTGTTTCTAGAAAACTGGGCTGCAAAGTCCTCCCCAAGGCACCCGCATTAGCCCGCACCTCTGTGCTCCACAACTCTTGCCTGGATGTGTTCTCGTAAAACTTTTTTATTTTATTTTTTTAAAGAGCCTGGTGGTGGGTACTAAGGAGGGCACATATTGCATGGAGCACTGGGTGTGGTACATAAGCAAGGAATCTTGGAACACTGAAAAAATAAAATTAAATTTTAAAAAAAGGTAGAACAGCCCCCCCAAAAAGATTTGATTTACTTATTTATTTGAGAGAGCGCACAAGCAAGGGAGGTAGGGGCAGAAGCAGAGGCAGAAGCAGGCACCCCATTGAGCGGAAAGCCTGATGGGGAACTCGATCTCAGGACCCCAGGATCATGATCTGAACTGAAGGCAGGCGCTTAACTGACTGAGCCACCCAAGTGCCCCTTAAGAATTTTTTAAATATACAAATTAAGGCAAAGCAACCTGGGGGTGGGGGTTCCAGATCCTCGGGCCTTGATGGAACCCTGGAGGGAAGTCTCAGGAAGAATGACCTGCTTCCAAACACGTCCGAGCTCGCAGTAATGTGGCATTATCCCCGCTCCACGCCGGAGCAGCCTGGCCAGGACGTGGATGGTAGATGGACCCCACGTCCCCCAGGCTCCTGTGTCTTCAGGACAGGATTTTCCACTATGACCCTGAGCTCCTGTCCCTTCCAGGGCTTAGGGAGACACACAGGTGGCCGATGTGGGCACGCAGACATGCGTCTGTAACTCCCGAGGCAGGGACCAAACACGAGTGAAAAAATGCACAGGATATGGTGTGGTTGGCACCAACACCATAGTTCAGAGAGTCTGCGAGTTAGCAATCATTTGTGAAAATGAGTGGTTTGGTTCTGCTCTGGGTGGGCCTCTGATCTTCCCCACTGGGCTGGGCTGAGAAGAGAACTCCGCTTCCTGGAAAGTTTCTTCACAGGAAACCCAAGGCTATATTAGGCAACTCACATCCTCAGGCGCGAACCTCCTCTTTGTTCAAGTGTCATATCAAAGGATCACAATTTGGTGTCACCAAATGCTTAACTCATATCAAAGTTTAAATTTTTTTTTTGTCTTTTTCCTTATTATTTTTATTATTAACCAATTAAACATTCCCTGACCTACTAAATATGTAAGTGTTCTTGTAAAATTTTTAAATTGTATCTTTTAAAAGATGTTATTTATTTATCTGAAGGGGGACAAAGGCAGAGGGAGAAACAGGCTCCCGGCTGAGCAGGGAGCCCAATGCAGGACTACAAAGGCAGACGCTTAACTGAATGAGCCACCTGGGCGCCTTGTAAAAATTTTTTTAAACATACAAATTCAAATGATTATTTCAACTAGAATTCGGACTCAGTACCATGTATAAAACCATCAGTTTTCCTTCATGAAGCTCAGTGAGCTACTGAATGTAACTTGGAATTCCATATAATTAGGAATGTATGACACATATAAAAACTTTCTTGAGAATTTTATCTAAAATCCTTTTGTTCATTGGTCAAATAAGGGGTGTCCCTCCCTCCCTCCCTTCCTCCATCTCTCTTCCTTGCATACACCTCTCCCCCTTCCTGACCTTTATTTTTCTAGATGCTAGAAAATAGATGCTAAATGCTAGGCCCTTGTGAATACAATTTTCACCCTACTCAGGGCTGTGTTCAGTGGTGTGCCGGTCTCAGCCAGCTCAGACTGGATCCTGACACCTGACTGGGTGTCTCTGTTGCCGATCGACTTTCGGTGATGCCACTGTAGTAGCTTGGAAATCACCATTGTGTGAGTGCTTACACCCCAGAAATTGGCAAATGCTACAAACCGTGTTTTCTTTTAGAGAGCAGATTGTGAAACGTAGGACACCATGCTGATGGTCAAGGCTGAAACCCAACTTTAATGAAAATTAAACAGAACTCTAGGGACAAACCCTGTGAAATCAACATCCTACAGGAAAGCAGGAAATTTGGTAAGATTGTATCTGTGTCTGTGGTGTATCCTATCCTGCCCCATTCCTTCCTCCCTAAAGTAAGGGACAGCTGGAATCCCGCTACATTTCCCCTGCGCTTTTATAAATACAATGTTACCACACATGCCTATGTACCTAGGTCCAATGTCATTGGTCACTTTATGACAAAGCATATTGATTATTGAAATCTCTTCAAATACAGAATCAGCACGTGCTAATATTTTATTAATTCATTAACAATGAGATCATCATTCAAAATTCTTATCCTTGGGGTGCCTGGGTGGCTTAGTGGGTTAAGTCTCTGCCTTAGGCTCAGGTCATGGTGTCAGGGTCCTGGGATCGAGCCTCACATCAGGATCCCTGCTCAGCAGGGAGCCTTCTTCCCCCTTTCTCTCTGCCTGTCTCTCTGCCTACTTGTGATCTCTGTCTGTCAAATAAATAAAATCTTTTTAAAAAAATTCTTATCTTTACTCAAGTATTTACACTTTCCATGCCTCCTCCTTCCATCCTGCGCATCTCCATTTCCCCTGAAAAGGATTAATTTCCTTTTGCCTGGACCTTTTTTACTTGTGGTCCCCGGCTGTCACCAGATGTTGTAAGATTTACCCACAATGACGTGCGAAATTGCAGACCACCAATTCTCGTTGTTCTAGAATATCCTGTTGTGTGAAGACCCGAGATGCATTTATCCACTGAGCATTAATGGGTATTTATTTAGTGCACGGCCAGCATTTTTGGAGGTGATTGTATCGATTCAGACACAGTGCCTTTGAGTGCCTTGGTTACTGCTGGACCATCCGTTACTCACCAGCTATGGAAGTTTCTACCTCTTCTGTTTCAGCTGCGCCGCCACTGGTAGTGACGTCTTACTGAGGTTTCGTCTTGCACTTTTTTGATGACTCATGCTGCTGGGAAATATTTTCATATGGTTTTGGTCATTTGCGTATCTTTTTTATTTGTGTGAAATGTCCATGGGAGTCTTTTTCTCTTATCCTCATTTTAAAAAAACTGGGGTGACTCACCTGTTCGAGTAAACGGTAGGAGGCTTTCTGTTTTTCTTATTACGCACATGAGGGCTTGGTCAGATATGGTTTCTGTGAAAAGCTATTTCAGCTCTAGTTGAAGCTTTACTATCTTCTTCGTGTATTTTGAAGAATGTAACTTCTTGCAGATGTGGAGACCACATCCCAACGATGGCGCTCCTCTGTGAAGGGGAAAACTCACACTTGCCTGCCTCATGTGGGAAATAACCTAAAGAAGAAATCCGTGTGGGTCTGTGTAACGAGGGAGTATGTTCAAATAACCCCTCCAACCTGTGCACCACCTGGGGTGGCGGTCTCCTCAAGACATAAGAGGGACGGGCCATGTTGGGGTTCTGAGTCACATCACAGAGGCACAAAAAACAACATGCGTCTTGGCTAACCCAAAGAGAGTTGCCACAACCAACAAGAAGAGAGAGAAGTAGCCACATGAAGGGGGGTGAGTTTTCCATTCTCTTGGTGCTTGACTTTGGGCTTGAAGGGCTCTGCGTGGCACATTCATTTCCCTTTCTGTCTGAACACGAGGAGCAGGACCCAAGACCGGACAGCCTCTGGATATGTGTCCCCTGGAAGTCACCAGCTGTGGCTTGGGCTGACACAGTGATTGCTGCAAAGTCCCAAACCGTCCAGTGCCATGCCGTGGATGTGATGAGCAAGCTGGCCATTTTCCCACACTCCCAGCCATCAAGACAGAAGGGCAGAGCATGGCGGTTAGGAGCTCAATCCCAACCATTGTGTGGTTTTTCTACCAAAGGTCAGCCACACGACCTAGTTCCTCTTTCCCTTGACTGGGAGGATGGAAGAGAGCTGCCCCCCTCCACACTTTCTCATCCACACTCATGCCCTCCTTGAACATTATCTCAGGCCCAAACACAAAATCCAGATTGGCAACCCTGGCCCTGGGGTGTGGGAAGAGATTCCGAGCACTGACTTGGGTGTTAGACGTGTCTCACATAGAGTACGGTACCCCAGGGCGCCCGGGTGGTTCAGTCCATTAAGCATCTGCCTTTGGTTCAGGCCATGATCAGGGTTCTGGGATCGAGTTCCACATCAGGTTCCCTGCTCAGCGGGGAGGCTGCTTCTCTCTCTCCCTCTGTTGCTCCCCCTGCTTGTGCTCTTTCTCTCATTCTCTCTCTCTCAAATAAATAAATAAAATCTTAAAAAAAATAGAATATAATATCTCCAACAAGTCACCTCCCCAAGGAACTTTCATCGATGTGATTTGGTGAATTTCCTTTCCCCCACAACCAACATCTATTTATTGGGTACCCATCAAAGGCATGCACCTGTGCCAAAAATTTGAGATACACAAACCAAAGGAGCTCCTGGTCTGATGGGGAAGACACCTATTGAACTGTTCAAAAAAGTCTATCATTGTGGTGGTGACACATAACCTATAGCAACCCTATATGTTCTTTTAAACAAATCAGTCTCACAAATAGCAGTAGTTAGTGGCAATGGAAAGTTCAGTGCTCACTCAGGTATGGGTGTCCCGGTTTGGAACCTGGATCTCCTCCGTGGGGACACGATTCTTCAACCTTCTGGCTCCAGTGCCTCCCAAGACCTTGGAGTACTCTGTCACTGGAGAGGAGAAGGAGAGAGAGAGAGAGTAAAAATGGCACATCCACTTCCTTTTAAAAAAAATAATAGGAGAGTCTGGGCAGAGGGCACAGTTTCTATGAGAGAGTCAGGAAATGTTTTTGCCAGCTCAGACAAGTTACAGCAATTCCAGAAGAGCCGGGGATTGGAGAACTAGGAGGAAAACCATGGGGACTAAAGGTGTAGGGCTTCCTAATAGGCCATGTAAAGATTTGGGAATTTGTCTTTAAGATTTTGGGTAAGGCGTGAAACATAAGCCTTGGTATAATTGGAGTTTGGTATGAAAGAGTCACTATGAACCATTCATTGGGACAGAACCTGGGGAGGTGGCAAAAGTCACAGCGAACATTTTCTGAGCACTTATGTGAGTCTTGCTTATCAGTAGTTCACTTAATCATTGCCATGACTCAGGGAAGGAGTTTCCAATATCAGACCCATTTTATAGGGAACACCGAGGCTTAGAGGGTTAATTAATTTGATTAGTGTATTTGAAGTCTATAAACACCCAAAAAATGAATAATGCCCAAGAAATGGGCAGAAGACATGAACAGACATTTCTCCAAAGAAGATATCCAAATGGCCAACAGATGCATGAGAAAATGCTCAATATTGCTTGGCATCAGGGAAATACAAATCAAAACCACAAGGAGATACCACTTCGTGCCAGTCAGAATGGCTAAAATTAACAACACCACAAACAACAGATGTTGGAGAGAATGTGGAGAAAGGGGAACCCTCTTATACAGTTGGTGGGAATGCAAGCTGGTGCAGCCACTCTGGAAAACAGTATGGAGGTTCCTCAAGAAGTTGAAAATAGAGCTACCCTACGACCCAGCAATCTCACTGCTGGGTATTTACTCCAAAGCTACAAATGTAGTGATCCGAAGGGGCACGTGCACACCAATGTTCATAGCGGCAATGCCCACGATAGCCAAACTGTGGAAGACGCCAACTGTCCAACAGTGGATGAATGGATAAAGACGATGTGGTTCATATCTACAATGGAATATTATTCAGCCATCCAAAGAATGAAATCTTGCCATTTGCAATGATGTGGATGGAACTAGAGGCTCTTATGCTAAGGGAAGTATGTCAATCAGAGGAGGACAAATGCCGTATGATTTCACTCATATGTGGAATTTAAGAAACAAATCAGATACACATAGGGAAGAGAAAGAAAAGAGAGAGAGGGAAGGAAATCATAAGAGACTCAATGACAGAGAACAAACTGAGGGTTGACGGAGGGAGGTGGGTGGGCGGATGGACTGGATGGGGGATTGGCATTAAGGACAGTAGTTGTGATGAGCCCTGGGTGTTGTATGTAAGCGATGAATCACTGAATTCTACTCCCAAAACCAATATGCACTGTATGTTAACTCACTAGAATTTAAATAAAACCTTGAAATTAAAAAAAAAACAAGAACAATAATAACTTGATTAATGTGTTCAGCAAGTAAGAAGTAGCCCTAGACTCCAACCCCAGGCAGACCCTGTATTCTCACCTAGTATTGCTACACTATGTTTAACAGTAATGTAATAAATTATATTTTACATTTATCAAAGGAAACAAAAGCTGTGTGGAGAGACCAGTTAGGAAGCTCTCGACCTCCAAAAGAGAGAAGAGTTGCTCAGATTTATATAAATGCATGGACATAAGACAGGGAGGGAGTCCCCAAAGAAAGGCTGATGGAAGGCCTGGTTTCCAGAAATGTCTGACTAGGTTGTTTCGAACTTAATTTTCCACTGTAAAAAATAAATAAAACAAAACAAAACAAAATAAAATAAAAACATGTGTTTGCAGAGCTTGGAGAGCTTCCAAGCAGGCAGAATCAATGACTCCAAGATGCAAAGGGGAAGAAAGCCAAGAGAGGGGAATTTATTATTTGAGGGTAGTTTTACATGGACTGATTCTGCTGATTCTGAAAGAAAAAGCAGCACATGTGAGGCTGAAACGCTGAAGGAACATTCAGCAGCCTAATTAAGCAATATTTCAAATTGGGGACATCCAGCAGAAGGAACTATTGTGGTTAAGGGACGCCATAAACATCCCAGCCTCTGGTTTGGGACCCAAGGGGTTAAAGGTTGATTGGATGTAAGCCAGACCTCAACAGGGCAGAAACCCAGTTTCAAACCAAGGCACCTGGTCCCCAGCCCATCTCCCAGCCAGAAGGAAAACCAGATCTTCCCTGGGGAGCTATTACCAGAGTGGCAAACCCGCACATCATTTCTGGAGCATATGATCACAAACAATAATGTATCAGGAGGTAAGATGAGGCCAGAAAATTCAGAGGAAAGAAACGTGACATAGGAAGACCCCACTGGATTTTGAGTAACTGTCATTTCGGTGTCGAACAAACAAATGGCAAGCAGTAGGGAATACAAATGCCAGTAAAGAAAATTCTAGGGGCACCTGGGTGGCTCAGTGGGTTAAGCCTCTGCCTTCAGCTCAGGTCATGATCTCAGGGTCCTGGGATAGAGCCCTGCATTGGGCTCTCTGCTCAGCGGGGAACCTGCTTCCCCCCCACCCCTCTGCCTGCCTCTCTGCCTGCTTGTGAACTCTGTCTCTGTCAAATAAATAAATAAAATATTTAAAAAAATTCTAGAATTTTGAAACCTGAAATAACTCCTGAAATTATGAATTCAACCAACAAGGTCAACAGCACACTGGACTCCAAGGAAGACAGAAATCGTGAGCTGAGATGCGGTCAGAAGACAGGGACCAGGTGGAGGCACAGAGAAACTGAAGAATGAGTATTCCGGAAAGGACATGAGACAGTATGGTGAGAAGGTCTAACATTTGGGCAGAGCCAAGCGTGCACCCCCAGGTCCCAGAGCCAAGAGAAGGCTGTCAGGTGAGACACCAGTCTGACTCCTTTGAAGGGGAAGGTCCAAGCTACATGCCACCAGCTTTGAGTACCAGCCCCAGATAGGAAGCGCAAGGATAATGCCTAGGTATTCATTCAGGGGTGTCCGAGAGGCAGGGCTGAGGCAGCTCACCTGAGAACATGGGCTTCGTCTCCCCATACACTGCGCTTCTATGAAAACCAGCCTTCCCCGCTCCTCAACCCAGCAATCCCATTGCCGGGCATGCTTCCAGAGGAAATGAAAACAGGGCGTGCAAGAGATTTCTGCATCCCCCCGTTCACTGAAGCGTTATCTACAACAGCCAAGGTAGAGAGTCACCCTAAGTGTCCATGAGTGGGGGACTAGATGAAGAAGATGTGGGAAATATATACAATGGAACAATATTCATCCATGCAAGGAAGGAAATCCTGCCATTTGCAATGATATGGAGGGAACTTGAGGGTGTTAATACTAAATGAGAGAAGTCAGACAGAGGAAGTAAGTGTTCCCACTGCAAGAAGACAAGATGATTGTGGGACACATAGAGGTGTTGGCTGACACACAAGGGCAACCGCGATATAAGTGTATTGAGTCAACATGTTGCACACCTTAAACTTATACAATGTTATATGTCAAATATAACATATATGTGTCAGTTAAAGCCAATGCATGAGTCTGATCCCACAGAGTAAGACACGCTGATAATAAAATATAATTTTCCCCTCAGAAAGATGTACAGGAATCTGCATCCTCGGTCTCTCTCTTGGTTTACTGTTCTCATTGCATATCCTTCTACCACCCCACCTCCCTGGCCTATTCTACTCCCGCCACACTGACATCTTTGCCGTGCCCAGAACACCTCAAGCATGCATCTGCCCCAGGATCTTTGCACTTGCCACTGTCTCTGCCTGGAATGTTCTTCCCTCAGAAATGCACACGGCTCACTCCCTTTCCTCTTGGAGTCTTGCTCCAATGTTCCCTTCTCATTTATACCTTTTCAGACCATCCTATCTAAAATTGCTTTACCCACACCCTGATTTCATATTATCTGTTACCACTTTGTTCCATCTTCAGCATATATTATTAACCTGTTATATATTTTACATATTACTATTATTTCTTGTCTGTCTCCCCTAAGATATGTCCTTATTTTAATTTCTAGTGAGTTTCTTTTTAATGCAGTGTTTTTTCTTTCTTTCTTTCTTCCTTCCTTCTTTCCTTCCTTCCTTCCTTCCTTCCTTCCTTTTTCCCTTCACTGTTTCCTGCTGTCTCCCTGCACCTAGAAGTGTACCTGGTATATAGTAGATATTCTGGGCAATGATGAATAAATAGACACATACAGGATAATAGGCAAGCTAGGGAAATATTCAGCGTGTATTGAATATGATTCCAGAGGCCACATTTCGATGTTTGAATCCTGGCTCTGCCAGTTGCAAGCTCTGTAACTTTGAGCAGGTTAAGTAATCTCTTTACGCCTCTTCTGATTCCACAGAGACTGCGCCATTTTGCATTCCCGCCAACACCACACAAGTGTTCCAACTCCTCCTCATCTCCGCCAACACTTGTTATTCTCTGTTTTTTTTAATCATAGCCATCATAATGAGTGTGAAGCAGTTTTTACCCCCTTTTTAAGTCTGTTTCAAAATATCAAAATGTTGGATGAGAATCCTCCCCTCTGAGCTCATCCTGCCGTCTTTGGATGGTCTCCAGGTGGCGTGATGACTTGGAGGTGGGTTTCTTCTCCAGGTTACGCCTGTGACTGGATCCCCACAAAACAGAGAGATAGGCACATGGGGACTGTGTGTCTCCCATGTTTCAATGAGGTGCTAGAATCCAAGAAATGGACCAGGTTCTTCATCACCATGAGATCCCCCTCCTGAGGCCGCGTGGAATTAACATGTATCTTGTCCTCCCTCTTGTGGCCACAGTGAAGAAATTCCCTTTGAAGTCAAAGGGAAATTTTTTTTTCATCTGAGAAATTAATTTTTTTTCATTCAATAAGTATCTGCTGATCCTCTACTGTGTGCTGGACAACATTCAAGACTCTTGAGATCCACCAGACCAGCAGGCAAGGATCCCTGCCCTCGGGGAGCTTGTATTTTCGCAGAGGGAGACAGACCATGCCCCACGGACAGCAGTAAATTCGTGGTCTGCCAGAAGGTGAGGAGTGATTTGGGAAATGAGAAAGTGGAGGGGAGGTCCAAGGGCTCTAGAGTGCTTGGGGGAGCAGGGGCAGGATTTGATGTTACTAAGGAGGCCAGGGAAGGCATGGGGACGTGGTATGGGGGCAACCGTTGGGGTGAGAAGTGAAGCTGGTCAGCCGGGAGAACTCCAGCTTCGCTGGATCGAAGCCTGCAGCGGATGCGTGTGGAGCTTGTTAAGAGATGGCCAGTGGAGCGGTGCGGCTGAAGTCGAGGGACGGGTGGGGAGAGGAAAGCCCAGGGGTTAACTCAGAGAGGAAACAGTGGGTCACTGCAGTCCCCCTAAGGGAGGTGGGAGTGACCCTGAAGGCACCAAATGGAGCACACTTGGATCAGCAATTCCTTCCTGGATCTCTACTAGGAAGCTGAGTCCTTCTCCCAGCAGGGAGGTGTCATTCTTCCAGCCTGGAAAGTCTTCAGCAATTTTCTCCCCTCTCTTGCTAGGAGCCAGGCCTCCTCCCTCCCTCCTGCTCTAGACCTGTATCTGGCTGACACCTGGATGCCTGTCTCAGAAGTCTCCCTGCATTCAAAGTTTCCAGGGGGGGTGTGTTGAAAATAGAGTTTGTGGGATGGTGACCCCAGAGTTGTGCAGTGCACAGACTACCCAGCTGTACAGGAAGCCTTGATGTCTTCCCTCCACAGTCACACCAAGTTCTGTGCCCCCTATGTCATTTCTCTGGGTGAATCAGTGTCTTACTCTCTCTCCTCCCAATGGCCTGTAAGCTCTTTGAGGACATGATAGAATCAGAATTCCATCTACGTTCCTGGTACCAGAAAAGGGACTGAAATATTGGAGGCCTCAATAGCACTCTACGTAACAAATAAAATAAGCAAATTGGGCAATTACGATTGGATTTCTGCAAAAGGCCAGATATTACGGCAGCGTTCTAGGAATTGTCCATAATTATGCAGAGTCACCAAAGGATGTAAAGTCGCTGGAATGAGCTAGGAAACCATGGCGTAGTCTTAGGAACCAGCTGGGTAATTGCACAAGGAGCTCCCAGAGCCAGCTGGGTAATTGCAGTGGCGTCCCTGGAATCCACTGGATAATTAGCATAGAGTCATGGAATCAGCAGTGATAATAGACGAGTCCCAGCTACAGACCTCAGGGAAAGTCTGGGGACGTCTTTGATTGTCACAGCTGAGGAGAGAGGCATCTTCTGGCATCTAGCAGGGGGAGGGTAGAGATGCTGCTAATACGGGAAGCATCTGAGATGCACAGGGCGGCCCCCCACAGCAGAGCATCACCCAGTCCGGTCTTGGTTTGGGCTGCTGTCACAAGAAGACCACAGATGAGGTAACTTAAAACCCACGTTTACTTCTCACATTTCTAGGGGCTGGGAAGCCTGAGATCAGGGAGCCACGGGGCTGGGCTCTAGGGAGAGGTTTTCACCTGGCTCTTCCGGTGGCTCTTCACCTGGCGCAGAAAGAACAGCCCCTCACCAGACACCTGATTGCTGGCGACTTCTTCTGGGACTTCCAGCCTGCGGAACAGAGGAATACATGTCTGCGGGTCTTTTGTTCTAGCAGCTGCCAGGCTACGGCAGTGGCCGGTGAATGAAAATCCCGGGCCCTTGGTCCGGGTTGTTTGGTAAGAGCACCGGGAATGGTAAGTGACTACTCCTATTCCGACTGTACCCACTCCGAGTCCTGGTTTACAAGCAGCAGAAAACGACGGTTAGTTTCGGCAGAGAAGAAATATATTGCCACGATGTTGGGGGTATTTCATGGAATCTCAGGAAGAACTAGAGAATCGAGCCCCCCAGAATGGGCAGGAAACAAAGGGGTGAAACATCCTGGTCTTGGGGCGCCTGGGTGGCTCAGTCATTAAGTGTCTGCCTTAGGCTCAGGTTGTGATCCCAGGATCCTGGGATGGAGCCCTGCCTCGGGCTCCCTGATCAGCGGGAAGCCTCGTTCTCCCTCTCTCACTCCCCCTGCTTGTGATCCCTCTCTCGCTGTGTCTCTCTCTCTGAAATAATAAATAAAATCTTAACCAAAAAAAGCCATCCTGGTCTTAACTCTCCCCAGAGGAATATATCACCATGTTGAGACGACATGATTGGTTGAGCCCGGAACCGAGCCCATTATCTACCTGTGAGGCTGTGATCTATAATAAGAGATATGTGTTTGGTCTCCACCCCATTCCTGACACAGAGCTCCTAAAACCCTCTGAATTTCCTACAGGAGGCAAAAAATAAAAATGTCTTTTGTTATGTGAATAAGTGACTTTGGGAAAACACCTAATGATGGCTGGAGGTAGAATCAGTCACCAGGAGCCAATGAGTTCGTTGAGCAGGTCTACGTAATGAAGACTCCGTTAAAAGACCCAAAGGGTGGGGTTTGGAGACTTCCTTGGTTGGCCCAAAGCTGGAGGTGCAGGGAAAGAGAACGTAAGCCTCACACCCTCTCCTGGTAACTGGCCTGGGAGCATCGCTCCCAGCTGGCTCTTCCCGAGTTGTATCCTTGTATAATAAACCAGTGATCGGATAAGCGAAACGTCATTCTGAGTTCTGTGAACTGCTCTTGCAAATTAATCAAATCCAAGGTGGGGGGCATGGGACCCTCTGACCTATAGCAGATGGTCAGAAGCCTGGGTGACAATGAGGACTTGGACTGGCCTCTGGGGGGAGAGACAGTCCTGCGGGACACGGTCGTTCCTCCCCTGCAGGATCCGGACCCTGCCTCCAGGTAGACCGCGTCGGTGTCGGAATCGAGTTGAACTGCAGGACGTCAGCTGGGGTCGGCAAGTCGCTTTGTGGTGTAGAAAAGATGTCCGTTGGAATGAGCGTCAGAAGCAAGATCTCAGGGGATGGGGACAGCACCAGGGCTTCCCCGGAGGGAGGCAGAACACACGTCCCACAAGGATTCGGATTGACAGGAACTTCCTTCCATGGAGAAAACAGTCCCTGTGCAGACTTACCCCTCGGTGAATTCAGTTTCCCCTTCCTCCACTAAACCAGCTCTGATGCCATCTCTGCTCTGTCGCATGAGTGAGGTTTCCTGCTGGCGCAGGACCCTGCTGCAGTCCCCAGCCCACAAAGGCAGCAAGTGCAAAGCAGGGAGAGCAAAAGAGAGGAAAAAGAGGAGACAGAGAGAACATCCTGGAAAGCTCCCCTTCCTGCGAGCACAGGTGAGGCATACCTGTCCGGCGTCGCTCGGAAGGGATTACAGGAGTCATGGGTTATGCTGCCTTTTCTTGAGCTGGTGGCCAATCCCTGCCCCTCCGTGCCTGTCATGCTTTAAAGAAAACGGTTTCATTACAGCACACCTACTAGAGCTCAGCACATTCGCAGTGTCTGTGCCCACATACCTGTCCTGTCGAACTCCAGGCACAGACTCACTGCTGTGCCCAGAGTTACTCAGAACCCCCATGTCTGTTGCCTGAAGCTCCAAGCTGCTCTACACTGCAGACCCTAAAGGAGGCAGTCCTGGCCACACCCCCTGCCAGTGTCCTCTCTCTCTTGCTCACTCCAGCATCCCCACCCCCACATACAAACTGTTTTTCCCAGGTCCTCCAGCCCTGAGCTTTTCTCTGCCTCAGGGCCTTTGCACCTGTCATTACTCTGGCTTGAAACTCCCCACAGCTTCTTGTATCACTTCTTCTAAAATATTTCCTCATCTGCCCCATAAAATGGGGCTCTGGTTATACCCCCCTTGGCTGCCCATCTCTTCTCCCATGGCTCTGTTTTATATGTACTACAATTTATACACACACAGTCATGTACTCTGGGGTCTGCGTCACCACCAGAAAATAACAAAGCATCAGGGAAAAACAGCCTGTGTAACGAGAAAGGCACATCACCTCTCTGGTTTTCTCCCCCACCCCCAAATCCACAATTTCAGTCCACTGGTGAAAATAAATCAGACAAAACCAAACTAAAGGGGAAAAAAGAAAAAGAAAAAAAACTAAGGGAGGCTGGACACAATGTCTCCTCCTCAAAGCTGTCAAGGTCGTGAGAAACAGGGAGAGAAAGGGTGGTCAAGGACCGGGAGGCACCACAGGTCCTGTGGGATCCTGGACTGGAGAGGAGATCTTCGTGGGAGCCGGCACTTCCAAAGGCTCCCGTGCCAGTGTGGGACCCTCAGTTTACCATGACCACGAGCCCTCCTTACATCAGACATTAACCTCGGGGAACACAGCGTGAGGGGTGCCTTGGGAACTCCAACTGCCTTTGCCACTCTTCTCTACATCTAAACATTACTTCACAATAGAAGGTGGAAAACACAAAGCAAACACACCCAGTGATTCCAGTCCTGGGCACATATGCAGAGGAACGGAAAGCGAAGTCTCAAGCAGAAGTCTTGCCTCCTGCTCACGCACATGGTAGCCCGGAGGCGGCAGGAGCAGCTGGGGCGGGGGGTGGGTGGGTGGGTTGTGGTCCCAGCAGGTGCGTGGGGAAGCCAGACGTGATAGATCCACACGACTGAGTATTATTCAGTCTCGAGGAAGGAAATCGTGACACAGGCCGTGACAGAGGGACTTGAGGACATTAAGTGGCATGAAATGAGCCAGTCACAAAGGACCGTGTACGATCCCACTCACCTGAGGCAGCAGGAGTCACATTCACGGAGACAGAAGGTAGGACGGTGGGTGCCAGGGGCTGGGGGCGTGGGAACGGGGAGTCACTTTACGGGGAAGGAATTTCTCTGTCGCCAGAGAAAAAGTTCTGGAAATTGGTTGTGTAATGCCACTGACCTGCCCTCTTAAAAAAATGGTCAAGATGGTAAAGTTTGGGTCATGTGCATTTTACCACCATTAAAATGTTTTTTAATTAAAAAATTTAAAACTGCAAAAAGCAAAACAAAACAAGACCACCTAACCTATATGGAAAGTTCCGGAGAGCTGGGTGGTTGTTTTTCTGGCAGGATGCAAAACCCTTCCCAGAGGAGAGTGTTTGAAAGTGTGAGGCAGGAGGCAGGAGGACAAGGCAGGAGGGCACTGGGAAGTCTGGCCATGAGTGTTACCTGGATTGTAGTGACGGTGTCAAGGTGTCTGCACGCGTCCACAGTTAGCAAACTGTATGTGAGACATTTGTGCAGTATTAGTTACACCTCAATTAAGCTGGTTTTAAGAAAGAGGAAGCGGTGCCTGGGTGGCTCAGTGGGTTAAGCCTCTGCCTTCAGCTCAGGTCATGATCTCAGGGTCCTGGGATAGAGCCCCGCATCGGGCTCTCTGCTCAGCGGGAAGCCTGCTTCCCTCTCTCTCTCTGCCTGCCTCTCTGCCTACTTGTGATCTCTCTCTCTCAAATACATAAATAAAAATATTTAAAAAAAAAAAGAGGGAATTTTCAGGGCGCCTGCGTGGCTCAGTGGGTTAAGCATCTGCCTTCAGCTCAGGTCATGATCCCAGGGTCCTGGGATCGAGTTCCGCATTGGGCTCCCTGCTCAGCGGAGAGCCTGCTTCCTCCCCACAACCCCTCCACCCTGCTCATGCTATCTCAAATAAATAAATAAAATCCTAAAAAAAGGGGGGGATTTTCCTGCTGTCTGTGCTCTTGGGTTGAGGTCTTAATGATGTCCTCAGACGTCCCCAAGAGCCTGTCCCCAGCGCCAACAGTGGCACGGTGACCCGGTCCCCCATTTTGAGGTGAGGCTCATAAGAGGGCGGTATTCCTTGACGGGTAGTTTGCAGAGTAGGACGTGCATTCTTGTAGGGTGCGACGGACTGAACGGTTGTCCCTCCCCCCAGACTTCTTGTGGAAGCCCTCCCCCGGATGTGGCCCCGTTAGGAAGGGAGGCTTTCTGGGACTGGTTAGCCGAGACCAGGGGGGTGGGGTGCCTGGGATGGGATTAGTGCCCTTACAAGGAGAGGAAGGGACGCTGGAGGACGCTGACCCAGTCTCCATCTCTGTCCCGGAAGGCTGCGGTGAGAAGTCCATCCCCTGGAGCTGGGAGGAGAGCCCCTCCTCTAGGAACTGGTGACTGTAACAAGCCATCTTCCTAGTGCCAGCTACCTGCTCCTGATCCGTGGGCTTTTCTGTATCTGAATAACAGCATGTGGACTGTAAGGCATTGTGGTGCCTGCAGGGACTGAGCTGGAGTCCGGTGTCCCCAAAACCGTGGGGTTCAGGTGAGCAGCTGGCTGGGCCGTCCTTGTAGGCACCCTGAGCACACAGCAGAAGCCTTGTCCGCCACGGCAGGGAGCTACAGCGAGAAGGGCCCCCCAGAGGGGAACCCCCCTGGCCCGTGTCCTGCGGGTGGGAATGGGGGTGGTCAGGCAGGACCACAGGGAGGAGCAGGTAAGCCACTTCTCAGGTTTGGCACAAGGGCCGGATGTCCACATTCTCATGCAGGCTGGGCCTCCCAGGGCCAGCCTGGACCCTGCTGCAGGGGGTGGGCAGGCAGGAGCTCTGGGCCAAGCCTGGCACTCACAGCCATCACCTCCACTGGTGTTCCGGGGCCCAGATCAGTCTGGGCCTGGGAGGGACAGGAAGAGCGGAGAGCGGACCTGGCTGGCAGGGAATCCGGAGCTCTGGTCTTGTGTGGATGTGCAGCTCTCCGCTCCGCCAGGACGTCTCACGGAATAGCCCCCACTACCTGACGACACCCAAACCTGGAGCAAAGCCCTCTCTCCCTTTGACGCTGCTGCTCTGGTGACTCCCCTGCATGGGAATCCCAGGAGAGCTCATTTCCAGCACCCCCTCCCCCACCCCCTGTGTTAGTCCACTGGGGCTGCTGTGACGGAGATCCACAGACCAGGGGCTTGGACCACAGACGCGTGTTTTCTCCCAGTGCTGGAGGCTGGAAAGCCAAGATCAAGGCGTTGCTCCAGCCGGCGTCTCCTTCCCTTCAAGACGGCTGTGGTCATTCTGCCGTTTGTCACCAGGACTACATATGTGGGCTCCACCCAAGGCCCTTGCTGTCTCCAGAGTGATGAGAGCCGGGAAGGTGTGCCATTCCTGTAAAGAGGGGACCTCTGTGGACCCTGAGGAACAAACAGGGTTTTGGAGGGGAGGGGGTGGGGGATGGTGGTACTAAGGAGGGCACAGATTGCACGGAGCACTGGGTGTGGTGCATAAACAGTGAATCTTGGAACATTGAAAAAATTAAAAAAATTTTTAAAAGAAAGAGGTGAGGGGCGCCTGGGTGGCTCAGTGGGTTAAAGCCTCTGCCTTCGGCTCAGGTCATGATCTCAGGGTCCTGGGATCGAGCCCCGCATCGGGCTCCCAGCTCCACGGGGAGTCTGCTTCCTCCTCTCTCTCTCTCTGCCTGCTTCTCTGCCTACTTGTGATCTGTCTGTCAAATAAATAAATAAAATCTTAAAAAAAAAAAAAAGAAAGAGGTGACCTCTGGGCGGCTCCTCAGGGCAGAGGGGAGGGAGCTGGAGATGAGTTCCATCCCCAACAGACCCCCATGCACCTCTCCCATCTGGCTGTCCCTGAGTCACGTCCTTTAATCATACACTGGTGTAATGTTCCTCTGAGTTGTGAGAGGCACTCCAGCAAATCAGTAGAACCACAGCGGGGTGGGCGGGTGGGCGTGAGGGGGTCAGGAACCTGGGTCTATATCTGGTGGGTAGATTGGAATCTGAGCTGGTCGACGGGAGGTGGGGGGGGTGTCTGTGGGACCGATGGTCTGATGCTGTCTCCACGTAGATAGTGTCAGAATTGGTTTGGCTTGGAAGATACCCAGCTGGTTGGTGGTGTGTGGGGGGGAAATACATCAGAATTGCCGTCAGGATCTGAGCCACCGCCTCCCCGTGTCCTCACACGGTCTTTCCTCTGTGCCCGCTTGTGTCTTAGTCTCTTCTTAGAAGGGCATCATCATATTGGATGAGGACCCACCATATGACCTCCGTTAATGGAATTACCTCTTTAAGAGCCGGTCTCCAAACACAGTCACTTCTGAGGCACTGGGGGGTTAGGACTACAGCACAAGGATGTAGAGGGGACCCAGAGCAGCCTGGCGCTTGGTGTGGGCTCCCTCTCACTGCAGTGAGGAATAAACCCAGCGTGGGTGACTCCAGGTGCCTTCTTGGGGGTCAGTGGGCACCAGCAGTAATTTGGCTAATTTAAATAATGTGAATAATTTCCCCTGTGGAAGGGAAGCAGAAATTCTTAGTGGGTAGAAGGAGAGGGGAGGTGGCTTCCTTAGGACTCAAAGAGGAGATTGGACAAAGTGACGCCGCGCCCCCCTCCCCACACTTGTCAGCTCAGACCTCCCTCAGGAGACAGGGAATGACTTTGGATGCCAGATGGTTTTGGTATTGAGTTCGGCTGGACTATTGACCCCCTGAAACTGGGACAGTTGGAAAACCCCAAAATGGCAAGAAAATCTGGAAGATCGGCTCCAGATATAGCCCTGGGGGAGGAAGAGGGGACTCAGACAGATGGTGTGTGAAGGCAGGGTGAGAGAGAATAAAGCTGTTTCCTGTTCACACCAGTAAGCCGACTTTTTTTTTTTTTTACTATCTTATTTTTTTTTTAATTTGGATTTTTTTAAGTGAAATTTTTATTTTAGATTAGTTTTAAGTTTACAGAAAATCACAAGGCCGGTACAGAGAGTTCCCATATACCCTTCACCTGGTTTCTCCTGTTGTTAATGTCTTGAATGGCTGTGGTATGTTTGTCACAGCTGATGAACCAATGTCAAGACATTATGATTAACGAACATCCATGTTTTATTAGGATCTCCTTTGTTTTTTTGTTTGTTTGTTTGTTTGTTTGTTTTAACCAAGTGTCCTTCTGAGCCTGTATCCCATTATATTTGTCACCATGTCACTATATGCTCCTCTGGGCTCTAATAGTTTCTCAGACTTTTCTAGTTCTTGATGAACTTGACCGTTTTGAGGAGCGCAGCTGGGTATTTTTAGAATGCGCCTCAACTGGGGATTGACAGATGTTTTCCCCATAATTAGACAAGGGTCACAGGGAAGAAAACCACACAGGTAAGTACCACTTTCAACACACCATATGCAGGGTGTAATGAACATGACTGAGCATAGCTAAGGCTGGTCCTTATCCCTGGGAGGGAGTGTCAGTGAGGCTTCTCCACTGCTGTTCCCTTTAGAAGGAAGCCACCACGCTCAGCCCAACCTCAATGAATAGGGAGTTGTGTGCTCCATCGCCTTGAGGGTAGAATAGCAACACAAATCATTCGGAATTCTTCTCTGTGGCGGATTTGTCTATTCTCTCTCATTTGTCACATTGTTTGCTTTCTCCAATCATTTATTTATGTCATTTGGGGTTTATAGATATTTATTTCACGTTTGGGTTATAATCCGATGCTAGTTTATCTACTCTGGTGCTCTACTTATAGTCCTGCTCTTTTCTTCTCAATATTTTGTTATGAAAAATTTCAAACATAAAGAATTTGAAGAAACATTCCAGTGGGGAAAACCCCAAAGAACCCAATTATAAGGTGGGCAAAGACTGAGTAGACATTTTTCTAGAGAAGACATACAGACGGCCAATGGGTTCGTGAAAAGGCGCACGACCTCACTCCTCACGAGGGAAATGCAAATCAAAACCGCCGTGAGATATCACCGCACACCCGTCAGAAGGCTAGTATCAAAAATCCCCAGGAGACAACAAGTGTTGTTGGTGGCGTTGAGGAGAACAGGGAACCCTCCTGCGCTGTTCATGGGAATGCTAACTGGTGTAGTCGCTGTGGAGAACAGTACGGAGACTCCTCAAAACATTAAACAGAAGTGCCCCTAATCCAGCAAACCCACCTTGGGTATTTATCAGAGGAAAACAAACCCACCAACTCAGAGAACTCCTGCCATTTGTGACAACATGGGTGGACGTTGAGGGCATGATAAGTCAGATAAAGATAAATATTGTATGTTCTTACTCATACGTAGAATAGAAACAAACAAACACATAGACACAGAGAACAGACTGGTGGTTGCCCAGCAGGAGGATGGGAGGGAAGGGGTGAAATTTGCTCTTATGAGATGTATAAGTGCTGGGAATCTAATGGACTGCGTGTGACTATAATGAACTACCATGATGTAGAGTTGAGAGTTGTTAAGAGAGACTTTGGAAGTTCTCACCAAACACACACATACAAAATGTGACTGTGTGAGGCCATGGATATGTTAACTAATGCTACTGTAATCATCATTTTGTAATATACACGTATACTGAATCATTACATTGTATACTTTAAATGAATACAGTGTTCTCTATCAATCATATCTCGGTACAGCTGGACAAAACAAGGACTGCCACGGTGAGTATCCAGATACCTGCTGCCTAGACTCTACCTTTAATATTTTGCTTTGCTACATATCTGTCCCTCCCTCAATCCATCTTATTTTCTTTTTTGATCCATTTCAAAGGAAACTGAAGACCCAGTACACACACCCCCCTTCCACAATACTTAAGCATGCATAGGGTTAGCTAGAGTTCTTATTCTCTTTGGAGGTAAAATTTGCAGTAAATGTACAAATCTTAGGTACAGTACAAATGCAGATCTCCGTGAAACCCAAATCCTTATTAAAATACAGAACGATGCTCCCAGTCCATCCCTTCCCAGTCTGTCCTGTCCCTACCTACCCAGAGGTAACCCTTGCTCTGATTACTGTTGGTACCATAGGTTTGTTTTGTCTGTTCTAGAATACCGTCCTAATGGACTCATGCAATATATACCCAAACACCCGGTTAACCTGGTGAGTATCCCTGAGTTTGAGCTCTGGGGAGTATATGCTGAACTCTTAAGCCAGGACCTGCTCTGGTCTTCCACCAGGAGAGATAGGTCAGGAGGCCTTCCTGGAGAAGGTGGCCTTCCTGCCTCTCTCTGGCTTCCTTTCTGCCTCTCTGGGCTGCTCCTCTGCAGCCTCTTCGTGGGCCCCTTCCTCTGCCTGCTGGTGCTGCTGAGCAGCTGGCTAGACCAGAGCTTATAAATCAGCCAGCTCCAACCCACAGACAGGTTTTATTTGGCCCACACAGTATTTTTTTTTTTTGTATTTGAATTAGTTTTAACATTTAAGAGCTGAGGGATTTTGCTTTTAAAAATATCCAGATTTCTGTCTTCTCCTGGAAATTTGAAACACCTGGCAATGCTGTGTCCCTCTTCCCATATGTCCATCATTGGCTGAAACTAGAGAGGAACCACCCCATTCTCTGAGCCCTCCTTCACTGGGGGGTTCTCAGGCACCCCAGCCCTGAATTAACAGCTACAGAACTTGAGATGGTGTTGTAGTGGTATTCAGCCAAAAACCCTAGAAATGCTCAGGGCCCACCCTGGGAAAACCATTTATCTTTCCCAGGAGAAACAGACTCAGAGCAAGGGCAGGAGAAAGTCAAAGAGAACAAATTTCTATCAGACAGCATCTCAGCTCTCCCATTGACTGGGATGGATGCCTCGGGCTTAATCAGCAAAGGCCAGAAGCAATGCCCTACAGAATACAGACTTTCTGGACCCAGACTGTGTGAGAGAGAGACAGAGATAGATATAAGAGAAGGAGCCAGAGGGAGAAAGGGAGATTCAGTCAACAAATCTTTTCCTTAAGGGGAGTGAAAGGGAGTGGTGTGTGCCTGTGTGTGTTTGGGTCTGTCTGTCCGTCTGTTCATGCGTGCACACATGCTGTGAGGAGGGGTGTGGGAGTCAAACACTGAGCCTCCATCCCCACCCCAGGAAGCCAATACAAGCTACTTCTGCTTAGTAAGAGTTACTCCTCATCTAACACCAACCCAGATTGTTCTCTAAAATTCAAGGTTAGTGTTTCTCAGATTGCAGGTCAAGACCTATTAGCCAGTCATGAAAAATGTGGGTTGTGACCAGATATTTATTTCTGAAATAGAATAAGCATAGAAGAGGTCTGAGATAATTGTGCTTAGTGGAGGTCAGTTTTGTTCATGAAACTTTTCACTTTGTATTGTGTGTACATGTGTGTGCGCACCAGGTCCTGTTGTAAAATGTGTTTCTCAGGGTAGTTGAAGTCCCACAAGTTGGAAACCCATCACTTTCAAATATCTATATCGGGGAGGGTGGACATAAAGCCAGAGGTGGAAGACTTGAAAGCAGGACTAAGAGGGTTTGTTTGACCTGAACCTGAGGGCAATAGGGAGCCACTGAGTGTTCTTGAGTCACTAAGTCACAATGGCCACCTCACCCCACCTGCAGATACATGAGCCCAACTACACACATTATGGAATTTGGAATTCTCCTTCCCCTTAGCAAGTCCCGCTGGTTCTGCAAACATCAGCTGCAGACATGATGTAGAAGATTATCCAACAAGGGCTTTTAGGACAGGCCAATCTCACCTTTCCCCCTCATTTTACAGATAGGGAAGAAGAGACTCCAAAATGGGAATTCACTTGCCTGGGGTCACTTAGCACAGCTCACGGATTCTCATCTTGGGAGCTTTGTCATCTCTAGGCCCATGCAGCCCATCTAATTGGGGACAGTGGAGTACATGACTCCAGCTACTGGAGTTGGAATTGGGAGGTGGGCTGGAGAAGACCAGGATAGAGAGGATGAGAGAGAGAGTGTGTACGGGTATGTGTGTGGTGAGGGCAGTTATCCTCACTCTTCCCTGTCTCCATCACCACCATCACTACCATCATCATCACTGTCACCACTATCACCATCACCATCATCTCCCTCATCATCACCATCACCATCACCACCATCATCATG
>NW_022631200.1:1386672-1407010 GCF_010015895.1 Lontra canadensis | reverse complement strand
TCACCACCATCATCATGACTATCACTACCATCATCACCACCCCCATCTTCCTCATCATCACCATCACCACCATCTCCATCACCATCACCACCATCTCCATTACCATCACCATCACCACCATCATGACTATCACTACCATCATCACCACCCCCATTGTCCTCATCTCCATTACCACCATCACCACCATCATCATGACTACCACCACCATCATCACCACCACCATCTTCCTCATCATCACCATCACCACCATCTCCATCACCATCACCACCATCTCCATCGCCATCACCATCATCTCCATTACCATCATCACCACCATCATCTTGTGACTATCACCACCATCATCACCATTACTATCATTATTTTTCTACTAACAATGGGATGGGCAACTGCTATCCCCAGCCCTTTCTTACCAGTCTGGGGCACAACATTGGGATGAGAAAGGTGGAGTACTAACCTTCTAGGAGAGGCCAGGTGTGGAGACCCCAGGTGGCAAAGTCTAGCCTAGTTCCACAAGGGTGGGAAGGATCCCTGGGTCAGATTCCCAGGAATCTTAGTTTTAGCTCCAACATTGACTGCCCGGGGGGTGATGTCAAATAACTGGGTCCCCTCCAAGGGTCTCTACTTTCCCACGAATCAGTGTGGTTCAGTGGGCTCCTGTGAGACTCATTATAGACAGCAGCTGGGAAAAATACTCTGTGAACTGTAAAGTGAATGGCAAGAAGCAGGAGGATCCTTATGTACATTGAAGTAATCCTTAAAGAGTCTGGAGAGGTTCTTAAGCCCATGGCAGGCATTCTTATAAAGATAGGAGGGGTCCCTATTTCTAGATAGATGAGCGGGGTTCTTCTTGGGATGGGAGGGGTCCTTATACAGGTGTGAGGGGTTCCTTAACACCGGTATGCAGGCTTACATCCTGGAGTGGTCTGCACACATAGGAAGGTTTGTGTATAGAAGCTGTCTTCTTATGCAGATTTTAAAAGGTGGGGGTTTTACCCAAATGACAGCCTTTATAGATGAAAGGACGCTTACACACAGAAGTGAGGGTTTTTTTTTTTAATTGATGCAACTGACCGTTATTTGTAAAGTGCTATGCAAATATTTAGTGACCTTTGCACAGACGTAAAGGTTCTTCCTAGAGATAAGGGAACCTTGTGCTGCTCTAGGGTGATTGCATGGTACGAGCGGCCTCATTTGGACGGTGATGTCGCTGGACAGCGTGGTACCTGCGCCGGCCGCAGGTGGGAGCCATCACTGAGGGGCGGAGCGCTGGGGGCCCGCTGGCAGTCCCCCCGGCAGCCACCAGAGGCAGCACCGTCCCCGTCTGGCCCGCGCCTCCCCCCTCCTCCCCCAATCTCCGCCCCCCACCCTCTTCCTCCCCCTGCTCCTCTCCCTTGAGCCCCGCCAGACCCCGCTCCGCCCGCGCCCCGCTCCACTGCCGAGGCTCCCGCAGCCCCGGCGTCGGCCCCGCTGCGCCCTCCCCGGGGGCTATGGGGGCGCCCCCGGGCTACCGACCGTCCGCTTGGGTGCATCTGCTTCACCAGCTGCCCCGCGCCGACTTCCAGCTCCGCCCGGTACCCAGCGGTTTCGCGCCCCAAGAGCAAGAATACCAGCAGGTGGGAGCCGGTGCGGGGTCGTGGGTGCGGGTGCGGAGGGGGGAGCCAGAGCTTATGGGTCCCGAGGGAGAAAGGGGCTGGGTGACAGATTCCTGTGTTCTCTGGGGGTGGAGGCCGAGCCCGGACTTTGGGGTACCTGAAAGGAAGAGGAGCATGGGGCTCCCATACCTGGAGGTTCCCCTGGGACAGGCGCTGGGAGACCAGAGCCCTGACTCCTTAAATAAGGAAGGGCCAGGGGTCTGGACCTCTTAGTCACAGAGGAGGGATGGGACTGGGGAGCCTTGGAGTCCAGGGTCTCTGAGAGCTGCCTGGGAGGCTAGCCTTCAGGGTCATCAGGGCGATAGGTCCACTCTCCGTGTCCTGAAAGATGCGCCCTCCCCTCATAGGATCTGGGGTGTCCAGTTAAGGTGGGACTCAGCAGAGACAGGAACTGATAATGGTGGAGAGGAAGAGGCTGGGGTGCCCCGGTTCAGGACAGGGTTGAGACCTGAAATGGGGAAGGGGCCAGAGGATGTAGGGCCAGGGCTGGGAAGACAAGGCAGAGGTGCTGGAAGAGGAAGCTGCAGCCAGTCCCCAGCCCCAGGACAGAAGGGGGGGCAGGGTGCTTGGGTGGGGGGCGGTGGAAACGAGGTTCCATCTGGGGACCAGAGGATGACAGAAATGGGTCTGGAGGTTGGGGCTGGGGTGGGAACCTTGCGGGAGCAGGGGTCCCTGGGGAAGGGGGCCCAGCCTGGGTCAGCTCCAACAGGGGCGAAAGAACTGTCCCCTGACCCAGTTTAATTCAAGTCCTTGACTTTGAGATTAATGAGGAGCAAGGCTTAGCTGAGCCGGGGAAGGGTGGGGGAGTGTGTGCATGTGAGGGCGGGGGGGTGCCTGGGAGCCCTGGTGGAGCCCTTGGATGGGTCCTGGGCCCTGCCTCTAGGGTCCAGGCCCCTTGGATCTGGTTTAGGAAGCTCCTGGGATAAAGGGCTGGGGATTGGAGAGCTTGGGAAGCGTGGGGGGCGGAGGTCCCAGAAAAGCAGAGAGGGGGATGTGTGCTGTATTCTGAGCTATTTGGGTCATGGCTGTACCAGTCGGCCGCGGCTCCTCCCTGCCTTCTCCACGCTGCCCTCTCCCCACCAAACAGGGACGGCCATCCCCTTGCCCAGGGCCTGTGGTGTACACAGTCACGACCTCTAGGGCTGGTCACCCACGCCCGCTCACAGCGGAGACCTGCCCACACAGCCACGCAGCTTGCTGGCCCCAGGCTCTGCCCCAGGCGCTCGGAGAGGCTCACTCCGCCCCCCTCACCGACAGGCAGGGTGACAGCACTGGGACAGGCACGGAGTCACATGACCCAGAAGGGGACACTGTCCCCCAGGAAGATCACCACTGTGGGCACAGCTGGGAAAAGTCAGGCACTGGGTGACACGGGGCCGGAAGACAAACTCACACACTCACTTGTAGACATACACAGCCACATATCCATACACATGTTTACACACACACACCCACACACCATGTTTACTTGTATACACAGTGACACACGTTTACACATGCACACACACTCCTGTCCTCACTCACACACTCACACACATCCCGCATAGTCACATACACATGCCTCACACTTAACTTGTGTACAAACTGACACACGTACACATGCACACACACTCCTGTCCTCACTCACACACTCACACACATCCCGCATAGTCACATACACATGCCTCACACTTACTTGTGTACAAACTGACACACGTACACATGCACACACACTCCTGTCCTCACACACACACATACTTACATATACATACCCTACACTCGCTTGTATACACACACAGTCACATATCCATACACACGTTTACACATACAATTCCTGCCCTCACTCACATGCACGCCCCACGTTTACTTGTATACACACTGACACACGTTTACACATGCACACAATTCTTGCCCTCACTCACACACTTACACACACCCCACAGTCATATACACACACCCCACACTCACTTGTGTACACACAGACACACGTTTACACATGCACACACATTCCTATCCCCCCCACACATACTCACATATACATACCCTACACTCACTTGTATACACACAGTCACATATCCATACACACACACTGAAACATTTGCACATTCACACTCACACAATTCCTGCTCTCATTCACACCCCACACAGTCACATACATACAACCCACATCCACTGTGTACACATGAACATTCACACACAGAGACACACTGACACACGTTTACACATTCACACACATTCCTGTCCTCACACTCACAGTCACCTATAGTAAACACACATACAATTCCTGCTCTCATTCACTCACACATTCACACACCCTAAGCTCACTTGTATACACGCACACATTTACACATTCTCATCCTCACTCACACACACACACACACACTCCTACACACTCACACACCACATTCACTTGTATACACACTCACACACATTCTTACACACAAATTTTCATATACGCATACATTCACTCATATATAACACACACGTGTTCACACACACACACACACACACCACCGAGAACCACTCAGACTCAAAGAATCATGCCCAGAAACACACAAATGCCAACAGATAACTCTCACACCTGTGGACATAGGTGTTTCCACAGGGACACTCATTCACTCGCTCCCTCACACACACAGGTGTAGTATCTCATGGCAGATAAACAAAGGTAAAACATCCAGTTTCATAGCCATAGGAACAAATATACCACACAGTTGTGTCATTCGCACACATACACACTTGTGTCCTTCACATGTGCACACACACACACACACACACACACTCCAGCCACACTGCAAGGACAAAGGCAGAGACACACTGTGGTTTACAGGAAACAGCATTAGTGAGTCTGGAGGGGTGACTGTGTTCTGGATATTGTCCCTACCTGCTGTTTGGCTCAAGGTAAACCCAGTCCCATTCTGGGCACCTATGAAGGTGACAGGACCTCACAGCCACTCCTGTAAAGTCTTGCCTTGTGGAGAGCCCTGCTGTCCTGCAAGGTTTTTCCAACGACACATACCTGATCCCCCCACCGCCCCGCCTCTGCCCTCCCAGCTTTTGGTGTCTCTGTCTCCTTTCTCTGCATCTCTGCTTTTCCACTCCTCTCTGTTTCTCTCCCCCACCCCCACTCTGTGTCTCCCTGTCTCCAAGTCTCCATCCCTGAGTCTTGCACACACACTCTGTCATGGAGGCTGTCACGCCCCCCCTCCCCGTGAGTCCCTGGGTGACAGACTCACACTGCGGTGGGTGTGCAGAGCTCAGCACAGGGGAGTGAGCGAGCAGTGAGTGGGGAGGACCCGCAAGGAGGAGGGAAGAGGAAGCCTGCCGCCCCTGACTTCACACCCATCTCCAGGAACAGGCACCCCCCACCCCCGTCCGCCCCCTGATCCCACCTAGTTCCGGACGCAGGTCTCAGAAGGTTCCTGGGAGCTGCTCTGTTCCAGCTGCCTGGCTGGAACAGAGGACACAGGGGATGCCTGGGATGATGAGGACACAGTCTCAGAGAGGGGAAGGCTCCTGCTGAAGGTCACACCCAGAGCAGAACTGGACACCAAGCTTTGGGCCTCTCAGTAGGAAGCTCCCTCCAGTGACCCAGCCCCAAACTGCCGAGCTCCAGCAGCCAGCCTGGGAGGGGCTGGGGACCCCATCTTTCCCCACAGACCTGGAAACCAGAGGCTGGGCTTGGCCCCCCTTTCTAGCCAGGGCTCCTTCCACCTCCGCTGAAGTCCCCGATCCAGGACCTCCGGCCATGCAGGGAGGGAGCAGCAAGCCCCTCTGAGGCCTCACGTCTCCCCCTTCCCCAGGCCCTGTTGCTGGTGGCGGCCTTGGCAGGCCTGGGCTTGGGCCTGAGCCTCATTTTCATTGCTGTCTACCTCATCCGCTTCTGCTGCTGCCGGCCCCCAGAGCCCCCCGGGGCCAAAAGCCCTCCACCCGGGGGAGGCTGTGTCACCTGGAGCTGCATCGCTGCCCTTCTCGTCGGCTGGTAATGGGGCCCCAGGGTGGGTGGGGAGTGGGGATGGGGCTCCCCACAATCTCGGCTGGTCTTCCTGCGAGTGCCCTAGAATCCCACCTCAGCCTTGCCGCGGGGGAAGAACTGCTCCCATTTCTCGGATGGACAGACTGAGTTTCAAGAAGAGAAGGGACTTCCCAAGGGCAATCAGGCCAGCAGGAGGGGGTAGGGGTTAAGAGCTAGGGTTTGGTGGCTTTGTCACCGAAGCGCTGCGCAGCTAGGGGAGTGGTGGAGTCAGTTGCTCCAGGACTCAGTTTCCATGTCTCTGAAATGGACATTATAGTAACACCCACCTCCTATTCTTAGTTACGGTGGGATTAAATGAGAGAAGGTACAGAGCCTGGACCACAGGCCTACTCGGGGAGCAGTAACACTTGATATCTATCATTCATTAACTCACTCGCTCATTCATTCATTCCACTACTATGCCTTGCGGATCTACTCTGTGCGGGGAGATACTGAACTGGCCAGGCGAGGTTCTTGCCCTCCTGGAGCTGATGTTCTAGTCCAGGAGACAGACAGCAAAGTAGTGTTTGCAGTCCAGGAGCAGAGCTGGGAGTCCAGACCTGAGCTGGTCTAACTCCTTCCCACTAACCCTGGGCAAGTCTCGGGGAGAGGGACAAAGCAACTTTTCAAGGTCCCTTCGCCCAAGTGGCCAGTGGAGATTCAGACCAGCAAGCCCCTCTCAGAGCCCAGGAGGGGGTTGGGGGGTTCTGTGCAGCGGGTGGGCACCGGTGGTTAGAGAGGAGGGAGCACTTGAGGACACGCCAGCTCACCATTTACCAAGAGCCGGCTCCAAGCCCAGCCCTCCCTGTCAGGCCGCCCCCAGCAGCGCAGGAGTCCTATTGTACAGATCCGGACTTTGGGATCCGAGAGAAACCCGCCCCGGATCCGGGGGAGTGGCGGGCTGGGCCCTACCCCCACTGCCTCCCTGCGGGGAGCAGCACAGTGTGTTGGGGGTGTCTGTGGTGGGGGGGGGGGGAGCAGGGCGTCCTAGATCCCAAATGCTTCCTCTTCGGGCTCTCCTGACTGGGGGTGGGCGAGGGTGGTGGACAAAGGCCCTGTGGGGGAGAGACACGGCCGGCCCCCAGCGGCCTGGGAACAAGAGCAGCTTTGTCCCGCCGGGAACAATGGGCGGGGGCGCCAGGGCGGGCGTGGGAGCCCAGGGTTAGGGGGGGGGGGCGGTGGCCGGCGCTGGGAACTGTGAGGGCGTCCGGCTCCCTCCGCCCGGTCGGGCCTGGCCCCTCCGCGGAGGGACACTCTTGCGGGTGGGGGGGATGGGCTCACATTCAGACCCCACAATGGAGCTCTGTGTGCCGGCCGCGGAGGGGCGGGGGCGCAGGCTTCTGGCCCATCGGCCCACATTCCCTTGCTTCTGGCCAGACCCTTGGGTCCTGGGGGCGGGGGAAGGCGGGGAGCTCCAGACCCAGGGGGGCTCCAGACCCAGGGGCCCCCCGGAGATGATAACTGGGGACCAGCGGTCCTAGGAAGCCCCAGGAATCGGGGAGGGGACAGCGGCACCCTCAAGGGACAGGTGCTGAAGACTCGGGATGCTTGAGGAAGGGATGGAGGGCTGGGTGTGGGGCCGACAATCCTGGGGGTAGGGCTTCTCCTGGGGCTGGGCATGACAGGGGTTCCGCTCCAGTAAGGTGCGGGTTAAATCCGCCCCCCCCCGCCGCGCCCCTCCCCTCCACCCACTATTAGCATCACAATGACGTCCCTAGGGCGGGGGAGGGGGCTTCCCGTTACCTTGGCAACCGGTGGGGGCCAGGCTGAAGACGTTCCTTTCCCACGACCGGCTGGACCAAGGGGGTGGGGGTGGGAGAGGGGATTGGGTGTGAGGAGGTTGGGGGGACGCGGCCCCAGGGTCCCAGGACGGGTTGTGATTTCCCGTCCCTCCCCCTCTCAGCGCCGGCATTGGCATCGGTTTCTATGGCAACAGCGAGACCAGTGATGGGGTGTCCCAGCTCAGCTCGGCACTGCTGCATGCCAACCATACGCTCAGCGCCATAGACCACCTGGTGAGGGGCCAGGCACCGGCCAGACCCCAGACCCACACCCAGACTCGTTCCACCTCCCAGAGAAATGGGACCCAAACTCAGAGCCGAGACCCCACACCTGAGACTTAGGACCCCAGACTCCGACCTCAGACTATACGCCCCACCTCCAACCCTGCCCGCAGCCAGGACCTTACACGTGGGACCCTCAGACCCTCCACCCGGATCTGGAACATGCGGCTCAATTCTAGACCCCAATTCACACTTAGTCTCAGCCCTGGACCCCTGCCCTCAGGTCAGATCCAGGCCCCCAGACCCGATCTGTGCCCTAAACGAAAGCTCAGGGACCTCAGTGCTGAGACCCAGGACTCTGACAAGGGGTCTCGCTCCCATCCCCAGGCCCAGGGTTCCAGATCCAGAGCTGAGACCCAGGCTGACCTCAGACCTCAAATTTTGTGTCCAGGGCAGACCCTGGACCATGGAATCCAGACTTAGGACCTCAGACCCAGGCAGACAGATGCCAACTTCAGACTCAAATGCTCAGGCATAATTACAGTTCTAGGGCCTTTGTCTTACCTGGGACCCAAGCCACTGACCCCCAGGGCTCCTGATGGGAGCCACAGAACATCATTCCACAGATGTCCTAGTCCCCAGATCTCAGACACCTGCCACAACTACTCCACCCCAACACCCGTCTCCCCAGGGCATGCCTGCCTCTGACCCCAGACTCCCCCCTGCACGCAGGTGTCAGAGACAGTGGAGAGGCTGGGTGAGGCCGTGAGGACAGAGCTGACCACCCTGGAGGAAGTGCTGGCTCAGCGTACGGAGCTGGTGGCTGCCGCCCGCGGGGCTCGGCGGGAGGCAGAGGCCGTGGCCCGGCAGCTCCAGGAGCTGGCCTTCTGGAGGGGAGTGCCCTTGAGCCCTCTGCAAGTGGCTGAAGATGTGTCCTTTGTGGAGGAGTACAGGTGGGTGAGGGGGTTCTCACCCCAGGTGACTGTGCATCCAGGTGGCCATGGGGCAATGTCTGGGGACACTTGTCTGGTCGTCGCAGCTCGCGAGGGGGCGCTACTCACACCTGGTAGGTGGGGACCAGAGACGCATCCTGCCATGCACAGGATGGCCCCGCAGCAGAGGATGGCCTGTCCGGAGTGTCCCAGTGCCCGGGCTGAGCCACGCCCTGCTCACATCCTTGCATCTGCCCTCTCAGTCGCTCTCCCCTCAACCATCCATCTGACGCGTGCATCCCCTCAACAGATGTTTATCTAGCACCTTCTGGTGAGAGAGAGGGGTGCCTGGGGGTTAGGAACGTGAGCTCTGAAGCCAGGTGGCCACTCCGGGGGCTGTGGGACCGGTTACCTGTTCTGAGCCTAGATGTTCCGATCTGTAAAGTGGGAGTGATGGGTTGGATTGTTGAGGATCAGAGGAGTCCGTGCCCATTAAGTGCTTACAACAGTGACTAGCACGCGCACACCGTGTGTGTAAGATGTACGTTTTTATAAGACAGGGCAGTGAACAAAACAGACACCAGTTCCCGCCCATCTTCCAGTAAGGGGCCCAGTAATAAACAAACGCCTGTGAGGGGTGGGTGGTAAGAGCTTTGGAGAAAAGTGAAGCAAGGGAGGGGAACGGGCTGGGGACAGAGGCTGGCAGTCTGCCTGTGGCCTGGGCCGGGGCGGGGGCCGGGGATGTGAGTGTAGGAGGGACCTGGGGAGGCTTCGCTGAGAGGTGGTGTGTGAAGGAGGGACACATTATGTGGCTATCTGGGATGGCCGCCCTTGCCAGCAGCCCATAGGATGAAGTCCTCATTGCTTCGGCTGCTGGGAATGAGGTCTCCTGTTTATCCGACTCCGTCTGGGGGCCCAGCCCAGGTGTGGGGACAGAGGCAAGAGACAGGGTCCTGACTTCTGTGCTGCAGGGTGGAGGGCCCCCAGGGATGAAGCAGTCTGTGACGAGATTGCCCCCGTGGGGCATCAGACAAGCCTGGGTCCCAGGGAGTCCAGGTTCTGCGCTTTGGCTAGGCCATCCTTGGGCCAGGCCTCAGCCCCGCTCCAGGTGCCCCAGGCAGCCGAGGGCTGAGGCAGACCCACCCCCAACAGGAAAGGTCGCTGGAAGTTCCAGTGTGAGAGCCTGGCCCCGGGAGTCCTCCCTCAGGGAAGGTGGCCCGTTTCCTGCAAGGTTACTGGGGCCCCCAGAGGGAGAGCTTCCTGGCCGAGTTCCCAGAGGCCCAGACCGGGCGTGCACAGCGGCTTAGGGCAGAAGGGTGGGCTGCCCCTGATGGAAAAAGGGAGAGTGAAGCTGGGGTGCGCAGTGGGGACGCTGGGAGCAAAGGCCTGCAGGTCTCCCTGAGCCACGCGGCCCAGCTCAACCCCGGGAAAGCAGGGTCCGCTAGCTGCTCGGGTGCCTCAGCTGGGCACAGCTGTGGGGGACCCGGCAGGTGGGGGCCCAGCCGGGGCCCAGCTGGGGCACACCACGGGCACTCACCCGGCCCGTGCGGCGATTTCCAGAACGCTTCTGCTGTGCCAGCCCTCCGAGCGGAGGGAATCAGTCGTTAACTCACGCTAACGTTGGAAGCTCCCTGAGTGACGGTCCAGCTTGAGTTTCAGGCCGTCTGTGTGCCTGGCACCCTTCTAAGTTCACGCTCCTTAGCCTCACAACTCCCTCTCGGAGTGGGCACTACTGTTCTCCCCCACGTTACAGGTGGGGAAACTGAGGCACAGAGGCAAAGCCCCGGAAACAAGGTTGCACAGGTAGGAAGTGGAGAGACTGGCACCCAGCCCCAGGGCGTGCCACAGGACACTCAGCCCACGCCCGGGAACCGCTCACTTTACTCTGCAGGTGCCGTGGCAGGTGGTGCTGGGGGATACCAGTGGCTCGTGCCCGGTGACAGGGCCTGTGTGTGGTCCA
Source organism: Lontra canadensis (assembly GCF_010015895.1). Classification (NCBI taxonomy): domain Eukaryota; kingdom Metazoa; phylum Chordata; class Mammalia; order Carnivora; family Mustelidae; genus Lontra; species Lontra canadensis. The sequence continues at coordinate 1,396,469 of NW_022631200.1, read as the reverse complement.
GCCGGGGAGGCGCCTGGCCCCCGGCACCTGAGCTCTGAAGGGCCGCAGTGGACGCCTCCCAGCGCACCTGCTTCTCAAGGAGCCGGCTGTGGCCGGGGACAAGAGCATGAGCGGGGGGCCGGAGGGCTGGATGTGCCGCTCAGTGGCCCTCGTCCCTTCTCCAGGTGGCTGGCCTATGTTCTCCTGCTGCTCCTGGAGCTGCTTGTCTGTCTTTTCACCCTCCTGGGCCTGGCAAAGCAGAGCAAGTGGCTGGTGATCGTGTAAGTCCGGGTGCCCTCCGAGTGGCCTCCGCTTTCCCGCCCACAGAGCTCTGGCAGGAGGGACACTGTCCTCCTTCCCTCGTCCCACAAACTTCCAGGGAGGTCCTGGGCTGGGCCAGCACCTGCCAAGACACCAGACCTAGCGCAGGCCGGGCCGGCAGAGCGGGGAACACAGGCCCCGAGGCGAGCAAAGAGCTCCAAAATCCTAGGGAAAACGGTATAATGTTTGCGCTGAGGATGGGGCGGTTTCTGACTTCCCCCGACGGCCGTGCACACACAGCTCCACGAGGGAGGGCCCCCTCAGCACCTGACTTGCCGAGGGGCACTGCAGGCAGGGGGCTTCCACCTCTGAGGCTGCGTGGCCCTTACGGGGCTCAGGGAAACTCAAGACCACATCCTTACTTAATGGCTCGTTCCGTGTGGCCAGCCCTATTCTGGAACCCTCACACTGACCCTTCTCCCCATTAACATGGAGAGAGGGGCGCAGAGAGGTTGGGCCACTTGCCCCGGGCCACACAGCCAGGAAGAGCTAGAGCTGGTTTCCGACTCAGGCCAGTCCGTCCCATGTAGAAGAACCCCTGAATCCTCGCTACCTCTGGGGGTCCTGCTGGTGCTCCCCAGTCTCCACACCCCCCTGGGTGAGAAGTCCTGCTGTGCCCTGCAGGCTCCCCCTGAGGCTGAGAGGTGGTGACCACCCTCCAGTGCTGACCCTCGCCTCTGGACCCCTCCCCAGAAAAAAACCCGGCTGAAGTTCCAGCCCTGGTGGCAGCCAGGTCTTGGAGGAAAGGTGTGGCTGGCACAGGAAGCTGACCAGGCCATGCTCCAAGCTGGGAGATATGCTGGGACTGCTGGGCTGCCGCGATGCAAAGCCAGGAAGCAGAGCCCAGAAGTGGGCAGCAGCTCTCCCAGAATCCCAGAGCAAGGCGGGGGCAGAGCTGGGCTGGGATCTAGGCTGCTGGCTTGCTAGCCCAGGGCCCTCTTCTCACTGTCCTCCCCCTCACTCCTGGGGAGAGACCAGATGTTCAGTTTGCTATAAACAATCACAGGTCTACTACCTGCACTCTCGTCCTCCCCCCGCCCTCCAGTTTCTCTGCCCCTAATTCTGATCCTCGAGGCTCCAGAGGTTGGTAGGGAAGGAGGGGTGGGGCTGTGATGGGATTTGGGGTGGAGGAAGGGAAGAGATGAGGCAGGGAAATTAAGAACCCCAGAACCGCAAACCTGTCCCTTACCCCTTTATAGGATGACAGTGATGAGTCTCCTGGTTCTTGTCTTGAGCTGGGGCTCCATGGGGCTGGAGGCAGCTACAGCTGTGGTGAGTGCTAGAGGCCAGGCCCCTGGGTCCCAGGGCAGGTCCTGAGGGGAAGGACTTGGAGCCAGGATCACATGTTCTGAGGTCTAGAAGCTGGAGACTTAGACACTTCCTAAGGGAAGAGGGGGCTGGGGGCCTGGACTCCTGGGTCTGAGGGAGGAGGGGCTGGAGGCCCAGATTCCTGGGTCTGAGGGAGGAGGGGCTGGGGGTCTGGACCCCTGGGTCTGAGATGGGGGGACTTGGGGCCTGGACTTTTGGCTCCCCAGGAATGGTGGGGGCTGGAAGCCCAGATTCCTGGGTCTGAGGGAGGAGGGGCTGGGGGTCTGGACCCTTGGGTCTGAGATGGGGGACTGGGGGCCTGGACTTTTGGCTCCCCAGGAATGGTGGGGGCTGGGGTGGTAAGCCAGACACCCCGTTCTGTGGGTGTATGGAATTGGAGCAGTGTCTGGTCCGAGCCCCCCTCTCCCTGCCTCCCTCAGGGCCTCAGTGACTTCTGCTCCAGTCCTGACACCTACATCCTGAACCTGACCCAGGAGGAAACTGGGCTCAGCTCAGGTGACCCCATCAACCCCATGCAGACCCTGACTCCTCAGGCCCTCGGGCAGGGTGGGTGCCCGGTCTCAGAAGCTCTCAGCACCTCTCCTGCTGGCCTGGGAAAGAGACAGGAATACAGATGCTGGACTTGGGGGAGAGCGGTCAGGAGACAAGGCTGGGAGTCCCTCCCCAGGAACAGGAGGATTTGGCCAGGAATGCGCACAATTTAGTCAAGGGCAGGACGGCAGAAGCAGAGGTTTGCAGGGAGTGTGGAGACCCTCCAGTTTCTGGCTGTGGTTGGAGCAGAAGTGATGGAACGGTGTAGGTAGCTTGTCCCTGAAGGCCAGGCGGTGGGCACCACAGGAGGCCACTGGGCTTGGGAGAGGCCCCCGGTCCTGAGGGTGGGAAGGCAGGGCCCTGCCACTTCCTAGCTTCGCGCGGGGGGCGGGGGGGAGCTCCGGGGACCCAGGCTCATGGGTGTCTCCTCTTTCCCTCCCACTTCAGACATCCTGAGCTATTACTTCCTCTGCCACCAGGCGGTCTCCAACCCCTTTCAGCAGGTTAGGGGAGCGGGCAAGGGAGCGGGGTGGAGGAGGGCGGGCTGGGGCCAGGACTGCAGGTCCTGGGGGAGGCTGCGGGGACCCCCGGGCCCGCAGTCCTGCGTCCCTCGGGAGGAGAGTGGGCTGGGGGCGGCCACTACCTGGCCCTCCCCCTGTCTTCCCGCAGAGGCTGACTCTGTCGCAGCGAGCTCTGGCCAACATCCACTCCCAGCTGCAGGGCCTCGAGCGGGAAGCTGTCCCCCAGTTCCCTTCTGCGCAGGTGGGCAGCCGGGTGCTCCCTCGACACCCGGACTCGGACCAGAAGTGGTGGGGAGGCTGTGGGCGGGGCCCGAGGCCTGTGGGCGGAGCCCGCCGAGGTGGGCGGAGCCTGGCCCAGCCCGGTCCCGAGGAGCAGGTGGGGTGACCCTCCCGTCCCGCGCAGAAGCCTCTACTGTCCCTGGAGGAGACGCTGAATGTGACGGAAGGCAACTTCCACCAGCTGGTGGCGCTGCTGCACTGCCGCGGCCTGCACAAGGTGCGCCCCGCCCCCCAGATTCCTCCGGGGAGCCCGAGACAGCCCTGCGCTTCTCTCACCTGCCGTAGCGCTGATCTCTACCGCCCCGCCACCCCCGTCTGTGCGTCTGTCGTCACCTTCGCTCGCTCCGCCAGCCCGCCCTCATCGGCTCCCTCCCCGCCCCACCCTGCAACCACCCGCCTCCTCCCCCTTGCCCCCCCCGCCTCGTCTCTCTCCTGGAGCCCTGGCAGCTCGGTGAATTCTGGGGCCCGACAGCCTGGGCTCCTCACCTCCCGCCCAGGGGCCACAGTCTGTTAGAGTGACTCACTGCGCCCGGCTTTACTAGATGTGGCACAGGTGGGACGCACCTGAGCCCTCCGTCGTCATGCCCTCTGAAGGAAATGTTGTCATCACGGCACCTCACCATGACGTGCCTGTGAGCCTCCGCTGCCAGGCAGTCGTCCAGGGTCATCCCTTGGCTTCCTCACCCCACTCCCATTCCCAGGGCCTGCTGCCCCCCAGGCCTAGTCTTTCCCCCCCCAGGGGAGCACCCATGCCTCGTCCCCCCTCTAGTCTGTCCCCGCAGTGGCTCTCCAACAGGACTGCCAGATTTAGCAAACAACAAATATCTCTGTAGGTAGGTCCCATGCCATAGTGGGGACATGTTTGTACTAAATACTTTTTTGGTTGGGCATCCTGCCTTTGATCTGGCGACTGCATCAGTGGGACCCATCTGTCCCACAGCACGGACCTGACCTGGCCCTTGCTGGGATCCGCACCCCTTCCACAGCTCCCGCTGTCCCCAGAGCATCTCAGATTGGCACTGCAGCAAGGGAGCAGTGGCGGTGAGGGAGGGGCAGGGAATCAACACTCAGAATTGCTGAGTACCTGAGCTACAGGCCTCCAGAAGGCAACCCTGCTCTTTCGTTTAAGGGTAAACTGAGGCCCACAAATTTCTCTCCAGTCCGGGCTGACCCTGGTCTGGATCGCACTTCCCAAGGTTCACTGTGGACAGAGGGAAGGGGGGGGGGGTCAGTCTCACCCTCTACTTGGGCACCCCGTGACTCCAGGCCCCTGTTTCCCCTCTCTGGGCTTCAGGGTTCCCACATACTATTCAGGATTGAGGGACATCAGGGATAAAGTGGCAGGAAGGTGTCTCTGAGGCCTGACAGATTTGGCTCTACCCCTTCCAGGTTGTGTGACTACCTCTACCTCCAGCTCTACCCCTTCCAGGTTGTGTGACTCTGGGGAAGTGGCTTGCCCTCTCTGGGCTTCAACTTTCTGCCCACAAAAGGCAGCAGTGTGAGGGGGCCCAGATCTCTGCTTTGCAGGGCTAGGAGGAGCATGAAAGGACATGGTCTAGGTGCCTGAAACAGTAAAAAGAGAATGCCCCATTGCTCTGAGGGGTCCCTGGCTCGGCTTTCCAGTGAAAGTACCAGACACAGCTGCCACCCCCCTTCCCCGCCCAGGGGCTCAAGCGGGAAACCTAGGATCATCCCTTTTGCCGTCTGTCCCACCTCCCACACACACTCCCCAGGCAAGCTCTGCCGCCTGAAGCCCATCTGGACTCGGAGCACGGCTCCCTCCGCCACTGCTGCTACCCTGGTCACCCTCCTCACCTCCCACCCAGGAGCCACAGAGCTTTTTCCCTGTCCCCCTGCTTGCCCCCCCATCTGTCCTCCCCAACAGCCAGCAGCTGGGTGAGTCTCTCTCCCACAATCCGATCAAGTTCTTTCTCCACTAAAACCCTCCAGTGACTCCCCTGCTTACGGATTAAAGTCTGGCTCCTGGTGTCACCGGAAAGGGCCCCCCCCCGGCTGGTCCCAGGCTCAGGCCCTTACACCACCCTCTCTACACGGCCCACAGCAGCCCTCAAACCGCTCCTTCCTGTCAAGGTTCCTTCCTGTCAAGGGTGGTCTCTGCTGTTGGGGTCCAGTCCTGCCTTCTGGTCCCCTCTCAGTTTATGGTTACCTGAAATGACCTTCCGGAGCCATGGGTACTCAAGCGTCCCTGGGACTGGGAGCCACACCTGGCACAGAGCAGGCCCTTGGCTTCTCTGTGGGGTGAATGATGGCTGGGCATTCAGGAAACGACTCAGCTCAATTCCAGGGATGACGAGAGGGGCTGCCAGCGTTTACCGAGAGTGTGTTATGTGCAAGGTGCAATTCTAAGTTGGGGGCGGGGGTTCTTCCAAGCAGTGTTCTAAGCCAGAGATGTTGCCCCGGGGGGCATGTGGCAGTGGTGGTCACAGGCAGAGTGGGGGTGCTCCTGGCAGATAGGGAGCAGGGCCCCAGGAAGCTACTCAACATCCTACCGGCGCGGGACGCCCCATCACGGAGAATCGTGGGGCTCACGATGTCAGAAGCCCCGCACTGGACCGAAGCTGAGCTGGCTTGGTGGCTGGCGGTGGGGTGGAGAGGGGGCCAAGGTTTGGGTTTACGCCTGCAGGTGTAGTAATGACAGTGGTCGGAGCACCGCCTGTGTGCTTGTCCGGAGGCACAGCGAGGGGTGGGGGGGCGTGCCCGCTGATGCCCTCCCCCGCCCACCCCAGGATTACGGCGCTGCCCTGCGGGGCCTGTGTGAGGATGCCCTGGAAGGCCTGCTCTTCCTGCTGCTCTTCTCCCTGCTGTCTGCGGGGGCCCTGGCCACTGCCCTCTGCAGCCTGCCTCGTGCCTGGGCTCTCTTCCCGCCCAGGTCAGGAGGGGAGGGAGGGCATGGTCCTGGGGGAGGCCGTGCAGGGCGGACCCCTGGGCTCCTGCTTGGGGGGGAGCCTCCTGATGGATCCCCCATCCTGCTTCTCTGCCACTCCCCTCGTCCCCCAGTGACGACTATGATGACACAGATGATGACGACCCTTTCAACCCTCAGGTACTGGACTCACCGGCCTGAGGGCAGAGGCTGGGGGCCTGTGCTATGAAGCGAGGTCCCCTCCATGCCCCCTCCCATCTCCCCACAGGAATCCAAGCGCTTCGTGCAGTGGCAGTCATCTATCTGAGCCCCTCTTCCCTGCCAGACTGGAGACTGGGCCCCCACCCCGGTGAGCTCCCAGAGCTACGCCCTGGCTCCCCCCCAGCCAGCCCTGCTCACCTCGCCCTCCCTCTGGGCAGGGGGTGGGTGGCCCTGCCCACCTGCATGTGGCACTATCTGCTCTCCTTGCAGTTCCTTCCCTGGCTGCCGGAGGAGACCCCACTAACCTAGCCTGATGGTGCTCTCAGCAAGAACAGCACCTCTGGCCACGGACAGCCACATGGGACTGCCTCCCTGCCCTGCCCCTTCTCCTACACGCCCTTGCCCCTGTGAGTCAGTGAGGGGGCAGGGCGGTCCCTGGGGCTAACAGGGAGGGGAGGCTAGCCGGCCAGCCCCCCAGGCCTCATCCCTGGCCACCAGGCCCATCCTTGAAGGGTGTGAGTGCCCCCGCCCCTGCCACACACAGGGGGCTTAGGGCTATCATCCCAACTTGCAGCACTAACTTGGGAATGGGTTGATTTGAAATAAAAGGGAAAACTTTATTTTACAAGCAGCTGGGTCCTTATTTGTCTTCTCCCTGCTCTGGCCTCCTGGTTGGGGCCGGGAAGACCCCCGTGCGCTCCCCCTGCAACCTCCAGGCTGCCAGGCATTTCCAAAGACGCTGGCTGGGTTTTTGTTTGTTCTGTTGTTGTTAAAATAATAAGACTTTTTTTGCCCGATTCTAAAAGCAGGACATATGTCCTGACCCAGGAAGAACTCTCAATGTGTGTGTGTGTGTGTTTGTGCATGTGTGTGTTTGAGAGACAGAAGACAGATGTCAAGTCAGAGTGAAAGGCTGTGCGGTTTCAAAGTTTGGCAGGCACAGCTGGTCTCTGTCTGGAAGAAAACGTTCTATACACAAGATGGGTGAAAATCCAGATGCAGACAAGGGAAGGGGCGGGCGCATCACACAGAGCAAATAGGAGACTCTTGCTACATGCTGTACCTTGGCTGGAAAGGGGGTGTTTCCAGCAAGATACCCCAAAGCCGGCAAAGAAAAGGTAATTCATTCGACAAGTTGTGGAACTAAAAAGCCAGGAGGCAAATCGGTAGTCTTGGGAAAAGCTGATTTCACATGTACGTCACATGTACGGCAGAGAAATGGGATTTTATTACTACATAAACTATGCAGCTCACGTAAACTAAGAATAGGACAACTTAACTTGGAAACAAGCAACTGTGATGCCCGTTCGATGAAGTCAGCCCCCAAGGGCTGGTGTCCGAACCCTGACGAGGAGGAACGCTTTTCTTCCACCCCTGCGCCATGACACCAGAGCAGCGCTGGAAACGCCCGGGCCAGCCTGGGCTGTGGCTCCGGACGCTGGGACAAGTCTGCTCACGTGTCACCCCCCAGCCAGGCCATTCGACTCTGGGGATTCATTTCACGGAAATGGAACCTCAGGACGTGTATCAAGGGCTGTGAACTCGGAGCCGAAGGCCAGAGAGAGACACCGGGTCCCATAAATCACCACGTGGCAGGGCTCTCTGGACCACGATGGCTCTCGGGTTTGGGATTTCCAGGGACAGCCTAAGAAAGGAGAGGTGATCTGGGAGTGACAGACAGTGGCAACACAGTGGACAAATGCAGGGCCGCGACTAAGGGCCCTGACTGCTGCTCACCACCAGATGGCTATGGGCAGTGGAAGGTCAGCCCACCCCTACTGGCGGGGGTGGGGGGGTGGCAACATAAAAGCGCTCCCCAGGCCCTCCTCTGAGATGCTCCTAGACAACAAGTCTCCCTGAACTCGCTGGGCTGTGGAAACAGATTCCTCCCCCGCCTGGTGTGGCGTCTCCCCTCGGGAAACACTGACGGGGTGACTTCCAAGTGCCATCAGCGTAGCATACTGTGTGGGACACAAACCACGCTGCCTCCCGGAACAGAAGCAAGCCAAAGCTCCAACCCGGACACCAGGGTTTCGGGTCAGAACTGGGTAGCCCAGAGTGCCAGACGCCAGGCCCTCGCGGGGCACGTGCCACGGGGCAGCTGGTCTCGTGCTTCCTCATCGTCTCTGTCTTGTGTACTGCGAGGAGTGTTCAACGAAGCTTTCTGTGTGGAGTGGCCTGAGGGTGGGAGGGAGAAATCGCCCACAGGTGCCGTGAGGGGTCCTGGGGGCCGTGCACGGACTTTCTCCTCTGGACTGCTGCTGGCTGAGCTGCTAGACCCTGGGCTGGCCCACCGCCATTCTGGCCACTCTGATCTCACACGCTGCCCTCTAGTGACCCTGAGTCCTTGTCCACAAGCTGAAGCAGATGCGTTGGGATATTCCAAGAGCACCCTAAGATTCAGGCCACCTGACTTCCTGCCAACAGGCCCGGCACTGCTCTTTAACCAGGAAGCTTTAACCAAGAAAGAACATTTGGCATGACCTGTACAAAAGGGAAACCGACTTTTATTTAAAAATCATACATATGAGGACTTTTCACTTTCAGCCAAGACGGGAGGAACAGGGACTAGATTTGCTCTCCTTCCTGAAACCACCAAAAGTCCAGACAAACTAGGTGAAACAATGGCGCTCAAGACTCAGCATCAGGCCAGGGAGGAGAGTGAACCTTGACATGGAAGACATCAAGCTGAGCCCTGGACATGGCCACTGCCCGTGGTCCCGAGGCCAGCTGCAGGGCCGCCAAGTGGAATGGAGGCAGAACACCTCTCAAAGACCCCACCTAAAACTGCTCAAAAAATAGACCCCCCCCCCAAAAAAAATCTCAATCCAGAAGGCAAGAAAGGGGAAAGGGGAAACCAAGATGGAACAGACAGAAACCCAACAGCAAGACAATAGATTTACATGTGATCATACCAAAAATCACATTAAAAGTACAGTTATAAACAGCTCTTTCAAAAGGCAGAGGCTGTTAGCTTGGATGAAAACAAAGATCCCACTACATGCTATTACACACTATGTACCAGAAACCCACCTTAAATATAATGGTGGAAAGTACAGAGATACCAAATGCAGCGGGGTCCTCTGGACTGGACTCTGGCATGTAAAGGACACGTTAGTGGAAAAAGAAATTCAAACAAAGCTGCAGTTCAGTTATGAGTAACATGCCAGTGTTGGTTTCTTGTTTTTACCAAATGTACCACAGGAATCTGAGATAACAGCATTAGGGAAAGCCAGCTGTAGGGTTTCTGAATTACCTCTGCAACTTCTTGTAAACCCCAAATTATCCTGCAACAGTTTTTTTTTTTTTTAAGTGAAAGGACAGAAAAAGACCAACTGTGCTAACAAAATGACACTCAGTCACCAATACGACAGTTTCTAACAGTAAAAAGCGGAAGGAAGCCGCTTCTCAAATACTGTTCTACCACTAACCATGACTACACAGAGCGGTGCCTGAGCTGGACCGGATCACGTCATCGGACAGAAGCCTGGATGCAAACACATCACAGTGCTAAGGGCCAAGTCCACAGTCCCCAGCCTGGCCCCAGTAGGCTTCCACGGGACTGCCACCTGTGCAGACCCATCTGCTCAGTCTGGGACCTCTGCCCAGACCTATCCGCTCTGCCCGGGACCTCCACCTGTACACACCTACCCATCCGCTCAGCCCAGTCTCTGCCTGCCTGCCCACCTGCACACACCCATCCGTTCAGCCCGGGACCCCGCCTGCCCACCTGCACACACCCATCCGCTCAG